>NW_023642174.1:0-10019 GCF_015228065.2 Penaeus monodon | reverse complement strand
AAAAAAAATAATAAAATAAAAAAATGATAAAAATAAAAAAAATAATAATATTTTAAAAAAAATATGATATAGGATATATTTTTAATAAAAAATAAAAAATAAAAAAAAAAATAATGATATATGTAATAATGATATGTGACAATAATAAAAATGATATTGATATTATGATGATTTAATAATGCTAATGATTATGATCACGATAAGATACTAATGATAATAATGATGAAAATGATAATAATTATGATAATAATAATGATAATAATAATAATAATAATGTTAATAATAATAATAATAATAATAATAATAATAATAATCATGATAATAATAATAAATAATAATAATAATAAATAATAAGATAATAATAATAATAATAATAATGATAATAATAATAATAATAATAATAATAATAATAATAATAAAAATAATAATGTTATTATGGTTATCATATTATCATTATTATGACTCATTATTGTCAGTATTTTTCATCAATAGCCGTGTCATTACCAATTATTATTATTATTATTATTATTGTTATTATTATTATTACTATTATCATTATTATTGTTATTATTATTATCATTATTATCATTATATTATTACAATTATAATAATAATGTTAACAATAATCATGAGAATAACATCAGTGATAATATTGATGACGGACGACGACTACAAAACGTCAAATAAAACAACACAGAACAAAACAAAACGAAATAAAATGAAGTAGAAAAATAGATTAAAACAAAATGAAAGAAGGTACAAATAATCGGCGATCCCACGTTAGAAATCCACGCTCCGAGGTTTGGTATTTAGCCGTAATAAGACTGTAGCTTTATGACCCGCTGTTTAAAAAGAGATCCCGGCCGCCCTTCCTCAACGTTGTGACTGCGGTCGACTGCCAGATCCCCGCGCTAATATCCAATTTCGATCTCATGTGTTCAAGATCCCCCGTATGGCTCGGGGTGTCGTCGCCAAGTTCACCGTCTGCCCGTGAATCTGTGAGGCGGACAAGTTATGGCTCGGGAGAAATGTGAGGGCGGTGTCGGGAATCTGTGTGGGATGCGGTGGGCGCTGTCAGGGCGGCCGGTGAGGATTCAGGCGGGGGGGTATTGTTTGGTGTGGGGGTGTGTGTGTGTGTGTGTCAACATGCAACAACATACATACAAAAAAACATCAACATACTTTCACACACACACACATATTAATAAGTATAAATAAATATAATAATATCATATAATTATATATATAGATAATATAATATATATATATAAAATATATTTTAATTTTAAATATGCAGCACAACCCCCCACACACACCCACCACACACACCACACACAACAACACACACACAGCATACACAAAACACAACAACACACACACACACCAAAACACCAACCACCACACACCAAACACACACACACACACAACAAAACCCACAATAACACAACACACACACACACACACCAAAAACCAATATAAAAATTAAATATTAATAATATATATAAAATATATAAAATTAATATGTATTTTAAATCATGTTTATTTGAATATATTTATATTAAAAAAATTAACACACACAACCCCAAAATTTAATAAATGCTTTTATATAAAATAATATAATAATATAAAATTTTATATATATTTATATTTTATTATATAATATATTAATATATATATATAATATATATAATATATGGTATAATATCACACTTTAGATAAAAAAACAAAAACCCACACCACACACACACACACACACCAACCCCAAACACACACACACACACACATGTTTTAAAAAAACACAAGTGCAGCGTAAACACACACCCCCCCCGTCCCCCTTTACGAAGGCCCGCTCAGCGCGGCGCCAGAGGGACTGGGAGAACGCCAGCAAAAAATCCCAGCGACGCGCATTGGTCGGCTGTCCTATTGGCATTGGTGAGTATTGCCGGCGGGTATGTGGCGTAGTGGCGGGGGGCGGGCGGGGGGGGTAATCTCCGTGATGAAGTGAGTTAAGGGTAGCCTTTTGGTCACGGGGCTATAAGGTATGTGTGTGTTTCTTGGCGCAATGAACGATGTTTGTTTTTCCTTTTGGAATGTGCCGGGAAGTTATAGAGGGGACAGGGGGTTTTTTCCCTTTTATGGGTTTTCCCGGGAAGGGGAAATAATGTTGACTTTGAAGTCAATTTTTCAGATTTGTTAAATGTTTGTTTTTTTTATTGCCATTCCCGTTTTTATATCTATGTCGCATTACGTTTAACTATTCAGAAAAAAAAAACAAAAAAAAAAACTTTAGAAAACCCCTTACGAAAACTTCCCCTCCTACTCCTCATGATCGCGCCATCCCCATTACCCATAATATAAGAACCTCGACTTTGCCAAGTAAATTAATTAAAGAAAACCTCAGGATATACTGAATGACTGATGTAAATCTCCCCCTGGTGTGATTTTAACCCCCCGGGAGGTCAGACCTTTTATACCCCCGAACTATGTGTTTGGGCCCCGAAATTTACATGAAAGTGGGCCAAAATATCACTGGATACGTTTTTCCCCAAATATCTTCCCCGGAAACGAAATGAGGCCAGGGCTCCAGGGAGTCTGTTTCTCGGCGCGTTTTTTTATTTACAAGTTTTTTTTTTTTTTTTTTTTTTAATATTTACTTATCTTTCTCTATTACTCGTTTTTGTTCTCGTGCTTTCCCCTCCATTTTTTTTAATTTTTTTTAAAGCATTTGCCTCTCCTTTTTCCTGAGTTCGGCCTAACCTAAATTACATTGATCAGTAAAATAAAAATAAGAGGTGCTGATGATAAAATAAAAAGAAAAAATTTTAAAAATAAAAAAAAAATACCACATTTGCTCTGTTCTCCCCATGAAATGTTCATTAACAACGAAATCACATCAAGCATAAAACAATCACAAAAATGCTAAGGTTAAAAAAATCACATTTTGCAACCCGATTATTCAATTATATCTTTTTAGGAAGGGGGAAACGCCATCTCTCAGAACTTTCAACGACTTAAAATTTGTCCAGGATACGATTTTTTTCCGATAATTTCTTTTATTATTTTTCATATCAAAATGTTTATTTTTACTTTGTTATTATCCCATTTTAATAATAATATTTTTGTATATATTTTATTGTTTTTTATAATCAAAAATCATTTTTTAAATCTATTTACATTTTTTTATTATTTTTATTATCATTTTTAATTATCACATGCAAGCAAGCGAGCATATGTTTATTATTTTTTACCTTATTTTTGTTATTTTTTCCTTATTTTTTATTATTATAATCATTTTAATGATTTTTATTATTATTTTTATTTTTTAATATTATCATTATTATATTTTTTGTATTATTTTCATTTCCTTAAAATTATTATTTTATTTTTGCTATTATTATTTTACTGTTGTTTTTATTTTCATTAATTTTATCATTATTATTTTATCCTCCTCATCTCATTTTTGTTGTTTCATTTATTTTAATTTATCATATCACATCATTACCTTTTTAAAAATTATCGATATTTTTCACCTTATTACTATTATTTTGTATTATATTACTTTTATCATTGTTTTTATTTATTATTATTGTATCAATTATTGCGTTTTTATTATAAAAAAATTATTCGCATTTTTCCGGAAAAAATGTTTTCATTTGGTATTTTGTATTTTCATGAAATATATTAAGTGTGTTAAAATATCACTCAAAAAAAAAAGAGAAAATGAAAAGGAAGAGAAAATCCATGCAACGTCATTGCACTCTCTAAAAATTTGCAATCAATGCTTTTGTCTTGACCTTGCAACTATTCAAAAGGGGTTTGAAAAGAAAGAAAAAAAAGAAGGGGAAAAGGGAATTTTTGGGCCAGAGTTTTTTTTTTTCTAGGTTTTTGACCTGCTAACATAAAAAGTTGTACGTGTATATTGTGCAGGTGGGGGGGGAAGGAGAGAGAGGGGAGAAGAGAGAGGGGGAGAGAGAAAGAAGAGGGGGAGAGAGAGAGAGAGAGAGAGAGGAGAGAGAGAGGGGGAGAAAAGAGGGGGAGGGGAGAGAGAGAGAGATAGAGAGGAAAGAGTAGGTAATTTTTATTATTTTTCCCCCAGAAATGTATATACAGTAATAGGCACACCAAAATGCACACACAACAACACACCAAATGTATATTAATATATTAAATATATAATATATATACACAAACATATAATGTATAATTTTTTTTAATACATACATATGTTGTGTGTGTGTGTGTGTGTGTGTGGTGTGTGTGTGTGTAGGTGTGTTTGGGGGGTGTTTGTGTGTGTGTTGTGTGGGTGTGTGGTGGTGTGTGTGTTGGTGGTTTTTTAATATGTAAATATAAATATGCTTTATATAAATATATTATTATATAAATATAAAACAAAAATAGGGGTTTAGTTATATTTTTATATTTTATTTTAATAATTTTATATTATAATATATTATATCATCATATATTACTACATATATATATATATTATTATATAATATATAATATATAATTTTTTATTTACTATAATATATATATATATATATATATATTAATTATATATAATACACACACAAAAACAACACACACACACACACACACACATATGTATACAATAATTATATTTTATATATTATAATATATTATATATATATAATTATATATAACATAATATATTCACACACACACACACCACACACATTTATATTTTAAAAAATATTTTTTTGTTTGTATATATAATTAAAATATATATATATAAATTTTATAAATAATAAAATAAATATATGTATCCCCACAAAAATCACAAAACCACAAAAACACCACCCACACAAACAAACACACACACACACACAACACAAACACAAACACACACAACACACACACACACACACACCACGAAGCCACACACACAAACACACACAACAAACACCACACAAAACCAACACAAACAAAACACACACACCAACACCCACACACCCACACACACACACACACCACACCACACACCGGCGCGCGCGCCGCGGCGCCCCAAAACCACAACACATATACTATGATAAATTATATATATTTTTTATATATAATAATATTTTATTATATATATATATTATAAAATATATAATATAAAAAAATATAACTATAACTAAAAAATATGTATATGAATATTTATACTATATCAATTTATAGTAGATAAAGATATAGATAAATATAAAATTTATGGGGATGCATATAGAGGTATATTTTATGCGCGCGCGCGCGCGCGCGCGCGTGTGTTGGGGGTGTGTGTGTGTGGGTGGTGTGTGTGTGTGTGGGGGGTAATTTTATATATAAATTATAATATATTATATATAATAAATATATAATACATTATATATATATTTTATATACATTATATATAATAAATATTATATAAAATATAAATATATTTAATTTTACACAAATATATGTTTATAAATGTATATAAAATTTTAAAATTATATATATATTTATATATATATTATATATATTATATATATATAATATCAATATATATATCAATATTATTATATATAAATATATTATATATATATATATATATAATTATATTAAAAAATATGTATATATGTATATATATATATATTATATATTATTTTAATTGTATATATATATATATAATAATAAATATTATATATTAATTATATAATATATTTTAAAATATATAATATATATATGTGTGTTGTGTGTTGTTGTGTGTGTTGTTTTGGTGTTGTGTGTTGTTGTTGTGTATATAATTTTAATATATAATATATATATATATTATATATATATAATATTATATATATATGTGTGTGTGGTGTGTGTGTGTGTGTGTGTGTGGGTGTGTGTTTTTGGTTTTGTGGTGTGTGTGTGTGTGTGTGTGTGTGTGTTTGTGTGTGTGTGTGGTGTGTTGTGTTATATATATATATATATATAATTTTAAAATTTAAAAATATTATATATATATATATATATATGTAATATATAGAATTTTATATATATATTATATATATATAGATTTTTAAAATTTAAATATAAAATATTTTTTAATATATAATTTAATTATATGTGTGGTGGGGTGGGGGTTTGTGTGCGGTGGTGTGTTTTGTGTTGTTGTGGTGTTTTGGGGTGTGTGTGGTGTGTGTGGGGTGGGTATGTATTAATAATATTTTTTAATATTATATATAATATATATATAAATAAAATATATATTTGAATATGTAACACACAAAAAAAGAGGGGAATAAACATTCCCGCAAAACATCGTAAACAAGAGCCCTCCCTGACCGGGATGGCCCCTCCGCCACTCAGGTATGACCCGGAGGACCAGTGCTAAGCAGCGATCCCACTGCCCCACAAAAGGGGTGCAACAGGATCTCCACTCCCTTGACTTTATACTATCACACTGGAGTATTTTCCCCATCGACAGTCCGGGGGAAAGATTTAGAAATTCAAGTGGATGTACTGAAGTATTCATGGGGGAAAGGTATAACCGCAGATCCTTTTTAAAGGGTCGTATGGGATAATTTGGGTTTATATTGGGCACAGTTTTAAATAAAAAAACAGGAGGGTTTTTATTATGTGTAATATATATATAATAATATATTATATATATAATATATTATATTTACATAAATATATATATAAAAATATATTATATTCTATAGATTTTAAATATTATTATATTATTTATATGTGGTCTGTGGGGTGTGGTGTGTGGTGTGTTTTTGTGGGTGTGTGTGTGCGTGCGTGCGTACAACACGCACACCACACAACAGTATTATCCCTGCACAACCCCACACACACACCCACACACACACCAAAAACAACCCAACAAAAACCCCACACACACCCACACACCACCACAAAAACACACACACACACCCACACAAACACACAACCACCACACACAACACACACCACACACACCACACATATATATTATAGAGAGAGAGATAGATAGATAGAAGATAGTAGTATAGATATTATTTTTAAAACAAACACACCAGACACGACACACACACACCACACCACCCCACACACACGCCACACCACACCACACAAACCACACACACACACACCAACCACCATAATAATATATAAAAATTATATATAAATAAAAAAATATAAAAATATAATATATATAAACCCCTAATATGATAACACACACATTCACACACACACACACACACACACAACACATACACAACACACAAACACAACACACAACACACAACACACACACATATATATAATATTATAATATATAAAAATATTAATTTTATAATATATAATATATTTTTTTTGATGTATGTATATATATTTACCCAAAAGGAGCGCCACCAATGCGCTCGGGGATTTTCTGCTGGGTTCTCCGAGTCCCTGGGCGCCGCGCGGCAGGCCCCGTTTTGTAACGGGGGACGGAGGGGGGGTGTTTAGCATGCGAATTTTTTTAATACAGTGGGTTGTGGTGTTTTGTGTGGGACATATAATACATACATAATACATACATACTAATAAAACATACATACCTAATACATTATATTATATATATAAATATATTACTATATATATTTTTTTTATATATATTATATATAATATATATATATATAAATTTTATATAAATTTGTGTATGATGTGTGGTTATATATATAATTAAATAAATATATATATATAAATATTATATTTGTATATATAATATTATATTCATAGTATAATATACACATAATAATGCAATATATAAAATATATATATTATATATATATATATATATATTAATATATATAATATATTTTAATATATATAACCAAAAATTATGTGTGGTGTGTATATATTTATATATAATAAAATATAATTATATTAAAATATTATATAAATTTTATGTTATGTTAGTATATTTTATTATGTATATTAATTTTAATTACATTATAATAAAAATTTAAAAAATTTTTTTTTTTAAAAATTTTATATATATATAATTATAAAATTTTATATATATATTATATATGCAGTGTTAATATATTTATTTTATATAAAAAAATTATAGTTTTATGAGTATTTTATATATATATATATTATATATAATTTATATAATATATATATATATATATATATTAATTTTTTAATTTTAAAAATATAATAATTTTTATAATATTATTTCTATTTATTATTTATTATTATATTATATATATATATATTATAAAATATTTTAATTTTTTTTGTATATGTACAAATAGCCGCGGGGGGAGTGGTTAGTGCATCGGATCAAAACTGTAAAGACGGGGAATCGAGTTTTGAGGGGTTCGAGTCACCGGCCGGTGCGTTGTTTCCTTGGCAAGGAAATTTACCCGATTGCCTCCTAGCCCCTGGGTGCCAAAACCAGCCAAGGCAGGTGGCCCAAGGGGGGAAAATAGAGAGAAAGATTACTTAAAAAGGGAAAAAGGCACTTCCCTGGGGAAGGAAAATGGGGACCCCTACCGTTCAAACATGAGCCTATACCTTTGAAAAAAAAAAAAAAAAAATGTACATATATGTCTGTGTTTGCGGAGTGTGTTGGGGGGTGTGTGTGTGGGGGTTGGGGTGTGTGTGGGTGGGTGTTTGGGGGGGTTTGGTGTGTGTGGGGTGTGGGTGTGTGTGGTGTGGTGTGGTGTGTGTGTGTGTGTGTGTGTGGTGTGGGTGTGTGGTGGGTGTGGTTTTGTGTTGTGGTGTTGTTGTGTGTGGTGCATAAGTGTTTTAAATACACATTTTTCTTTTCTTTTTTGGGCCATCCGTTTTACTCCACGGCTTAGGGGCCCCTCAATTCATTATTTTTAAAGAATTTTTTCAGACCATCCTTTCCTGATGGATGCCCTTCTTATAATCAATCGCGCTCCCCCTTGTGCCACGGGTGCACTTTCCCCTACGACACTACTTTTTCCCTTTTAAGGCGATATGTTTTTTTCTCGCAGTGACCCTGGTGTGCGCATGCATTCGAAGCAAACTTTTTTCAGCTTTCATTACCTATTTTTATTTACATCCCGAGAAAATATGTGGAATTATAAATTCATAAAATAATATATATATATATATAAATAATATTATAATATATATAATTAGTATAAAAATTTTAAAAATTAAAAATATATAAATAAAAATATTGTATATAGATTATAAATAAAAAAAAAGAAAAAATAAATTATATACCCACACACACACCCACCCACCCAACAACACACACACACACACACCCCCCAAACAACACACACATCTACTACTATCTATCTATCTTATCCATCTATTACTATTTTCTGTCTATAATATTATATTGTATATATAGATATTAGAAAATATATATATGATATATATATATATATATATTAAAAATTATATATATATTTAATTTTATATATGTAATATATATTGTGTATGTGGGTGGTGTGTTTGGGGGGCATCTGTGCGGTATGTGTTGTGGGGTGAGTGTGTGTTTGTTGTGTGAGTGAGTGTGTGTGTGTGGTGGGGGTTGTGTGTGTTTTGGTGTGTGTATTTGGGGGGTGGTTTTCGTGGTGGTGCGTGCGTGAGTGTGGTGGGGGTGGTCTGGCCATAATTAGACTATATCTTTCAAATTTTTTTTTTTTTTTATTCTCCCTTTTCTACCTTCTTTTTTTTGTTTTTTTTTGGAAGAACCATTTGTGACTTTTTTTTGAAGATTCATCATGATAATTATTTGCAAAGAAGAAACGGTTTCTCGGTAAAAATCTGTCGACAGGTAACTAAAACTTCGTTCCCCCTTTTTTCCTTTCTAGAATTCCTTTTGTACGGAATTTTTATCTAACTTTTGCCGAACTTAGGGCGCAAAGGGTGTCATTGACGTGGTGTGTTTTATAATAGGTCAGGTGGGGTTGGGGCGCGGTATAGGGGAGGAAGTGATGATTTAGAAAGACATATGAAATTTACACTTTTTATGAGAATTTAAAGCAAATTTAAAGGGTTTTGGCATTTTTCGCCCCGCCAAAAAAAATTTGGTATCCCTT
>NW_023642172.1:0-7500 GCF_015228065.2 Penaeus monodon | reverse complement strand
GAACCCAAGCATAATCCTTTCGGGTCCAGTCCTTGTATAAAGGCTTGGAATCTTCAGAACCTTTTCTCTTGGGACCTTTATACCTTCAACTCCCCAACCCCCTCCATCGTCAGCCTCTTGTCTCTCACAGTTTAAAGGAGCTCATATACTACCTTCAAGCAACGTTTTGAGAGGACATCAAACTTAATACATACATACATACATACATATATATATATATATATATATATATATATATATATATATATTATATATATATATATATATATATATATATATATATATATATATATATATATATACATATATATATATATATATATATATACATATACATATATTATATATATATATATATATATATATATATATTTTATATAATATATATATATATATATACATATATATATACATATACATACAGAGAAACTGACACACACAGAAGAGAGAGAGAGAGAGATACATAGAGAAAGACTGACAGAGACACACATACAGAGAAACAGACACACAAACACAGAGAAGAGATAGAGAGATACATGGAGAGGGACAGAGAGAGAGTGACGCACGTACGCACAGAAAGAGAGAGAGAGAGAGAGAGAGAGAGAGAGAGAGAGAGAGAGAGAGAGAGAGAGAGAGAGAGAGAGAGAGAGAGAGAGAGAGAGAGAGAGGCAGGGAGGGAGAGAAAGAGAGAGAGAGCGTTAGCCCTTAGTGCATCATCTTAATAAGGCTTTTAACTCGAGGCAGAAAACCGCAACAGGAAAATCAAAGTTGCTCTTTGAGTGAGCCTTCCGCTCGTGGCAAGTAGCTCAGCTGGGAATAGCAGTCAAGAGGAATGCTTAAGTGCAATATACTCTTATCATCAAGCTTCTAAATAATATCATGTTTTCTCCCTCTGCTGCTTTATTGATATAGACAGACAGAGGCAGAGAGGGGAGAGAGAGAAGTAGTAGAAACGCATATAATCGCACACTCTTAAAGATAGACAGATATAAAGATATAAAGAAAGTCATAAATAGAGGGATAGCTAAAGAGATGTATGTGGATAGACAAGTAGATAGAGAAAGAAAAAATGAGAGTGAGGGAGAAGATAGATTGACAGATAGATAAACAGATATATATATATATATATATATTTATATATATATATATATATATATATATATATATATATATACTCGTATAAAGAGAGAGAGAGAGAGGGAGGGGGGGTTGGAAAGAGAAATAATTAAACAACCAGAATTAAAAACACAATTTACCTCAATCCATATCATTTCCTCGCCATCCCGAGTCAGCTCACAGTCACTAAAACCTCTGAATGTAAGAATCGACTGTTAGGAACCCCACACCCCATAAATCTAGCGGAGACGCTCGGGTTTCCATGTAAGCGCCGGCCCGGGTCCCGACAACCCGAAGGTTTTGTAACTTATTGGCTCATAAATCTCCACTTTGAAGAAATCCTGGTCACTATAATAGATTTCTTGCAGGGTTTCTTTGTACCCTTTCTCGTTTGTATGTCTGCCTCGAGTTATCTATACAATTTAAAGAAAGCTATGGATACTACAATAAAAGTATCCGTCTCGTTCTCTGTTGCTTTACTGAATATGAAAACAAGTGTAATCATACAAGCATGCGTATATTCATACATGTATACATACATACATATATATGCACGAATACGTATATATATATATATATATATATATATATATATATATATATATATGTGTGTGTGTGTGTGTGTGTGTGTGTGTGTGTGTGTGTGTGGTGTGTGTGGTGTGTGTGTGTGTGTGTATGTGTGTGTGTGTGTGAGTTTATATTTACATGTACATACATACTTACATAAATACACACACACACACACACACACACACACACACACACACACACACACACACACACACACACACACACATATATATACACACACATACAGAACCTGAGACTTTCCTATTTACCAAGCTAGTGCTCTGTTTAGTATGTAGGAGGCCGCGTTCAGTGCCGATTCCTGAGGTCAGTCCTGCGTTCAGAAAGGCGGCAAGCGAGCGGGAAGATCAGCTGACTCTTGTTTACATTCCTGGATCCTGTTAACACAAGCGTGGGCCGGGTTCTGACCTGAGATCCTTTTAATTTAATTGATAATTTATGATTATGATGGTAATGTGGGGCTTATAGTGCTTGTGATGAAGATAACAATGGTGATGATCATGATAATGATTAGGATCAACGATAACTCCTTAATTTCTAATTTCTTTTTTCCGATTAAAACTTCGGAATTATATAAAAAAAAGTACTAAAACCGTTTTATAAACGCAGATCACACATTCTTTTTCAAAACCGAAATTTAGCTGTTACAAGAGCGAATCGCGATTCTGGCTTCAGATGAAAGATGAACTGTTCGAAGCAAGAGCTCACCAGGCTTCGAAACTTCGTAAGTCGACCGGAACGACTATTTGGTGGCGTTTGAATTTCCCATTACGAGCAGCCGAAGCTCGAATTTGACGTTTGGAAATAAATGTTTGCGAGGCGAACAAACGAACTTCTCGCTCGTTTCGCCAATGTGTTTTACTTGGATTACAATCGATGAGGCTATGAGGATAATCCATCACTTCATTGATTTCCCCTTTTTTCCTTTATGAAACGGCGCTGCTCAATTCTTAGCTCAAAAGAGTCACCGAGTGCTTGTACTTGCAATGATGAAAAAGTAAGGACGCAGCTCAAATGAAGTAAGGGTTAGATGCTGAACACTTGTAGATTCAAAAGTTGTTGGCTGATTGATCTAGATTTACTTACGTGCTAAAAGATCGTTCAGTGAGTTGGGAGCCGAATGAGAATTGCTGGTGGTGGTAGTAAACGCCAGACTTCAAAATTTAGATTCTTCAGTGGTTGGTTATATTGCCTTATCCATCACGAAAACATCGGCGAGGAAAGCAAGCGGAAGGAAATTCTGAACGAACTCGCTATTCAACGAGGAAAGTAATATTCATTTATCTTATTCATGTAGCAATATCCCTCACTGGTGAATACATACAGACTCCAAGTTGCTTACGTCGATTTATTATTTCATGCAATACGTTAAAACGTCTCTTTATTGCTCCAGCGCCCACCAATGCATGGTTATATGTGATGCAGATGAGTTTGTAATCAACATCAATAATAAGGATTACTATATTTGCTCTGATGCAAGAAGGCACTATGTTTTAATAGTAATATTCGGTGGTTTTAGATGAACTGGAGACTTCCAAAATGTAATATTCCAGATGTCACTGAGGCAGAAAGGTAGCTAACAGCATCTTATGTCAGTGGATGGACTTTAACAGTAGTCACTTCGAGGGTATAAAGAATTAATAATGTAAGCTGGAAAAAGTATGAACATTTCTTTCTTGCAGTGCGGGATTATCTGTAGTTGAAGCAGTATGTTTCTAATACCATTTTTTAGAATAAACGGTAAAAATGACAATGACAATGTCCAAAGGCGTCATTTCAGCTTTTTCTTGGCGGAGGGAAAGGGGGGGGGAGGGCAAGTTTAGTGATTACAGCCAGTTTCTGGAGTGCTTCGAGCCCCCTCTAGAAAAAATGAAATATTAGTTATTTTAGGAGCGTTACAACCAGATACAACCAGAGCTATAAATGTGTAACTTAGGGGAGGGGGGAGTGTGGCTCTAGGGGGTGGGGGCAAGCCAGACCTTAGGGGGCAATCAGTCTAAGTGGGGCAAATAACGCCCCCGATACTTTCAAATCTCCCAGCTTTGAAGCGTACTGCCCGAGAATATACATCAAGCTGGAGGACGGAATCGCTAATGAGGGAAGTAGAAAACGCAGGAATAGAGTTAACTGAGGTGGAGAGTAGGTGACATCCAGAGAAGCTGGTTGGGACATGTGAAAAGGATAGAGGAGCGAAGGACAAAAAAGAGGAACTAGGCCAAGAAGAAGACCAAGAATGCATTAACTCAAGAGTGTAAAGAGGAATCCACAGGTGAACAAACCAGAAGATAATGGCAGCCCTTCAGAACAGATATCGGAAGGGACTCGATCAGTTGGACGGAACTTCATGTAAATGTAACAATGACAGTGGTGAAAGTAGTACCATGAATTCCATAATCATGACATATAATAATATCACTAATAATTACAGCAGTAATAACTAATATATTGATAACAATGATAATGATCACCATTCAAATTATTATTGGAAATTGTGTTTCGTTTCGTTATTCCTTATGCTAGTAGGATCCTTGGCAATTCCACGGAAAAAAGAGGCATCCTTCTCTTCCTCTTTCACTCTCCTCCTCCTCCTTTTCCCTTTACTCATCCCATTTTCCTATTTAAGTTCACTCCGTTTCCCCGTCCCCCATCTCCCTTTTCTCCACAAGCCCTCCTCCATTTCCTATTCCCTCTCCCCCCTTTTCCCTTTCCCTCCTATCTCCCTTTTTAACTTCCTCCTTGGATAGTTGTGTAAATAATAAATGTGTATAAACTGAGGATCTGCTGTGCACTGTACTTGCCCCGAAGAATGATAATAAAAATATTGATAATCATAAGAAAAATGATAATAACAATAATAACAATGATGATTATAACAATAATAACAATGATTATAATGATAATCATAGAGCTAGAACAGGATTCTCATAGATTCGTAATATGATACGCTCATGTCATCTGTTCTTTAATATTTATGTTGTCAATTACCACCTCATTCTATACCAAAATAAACTGACTTCAAGTCTGCAGTTACTGCAATATGATTCTGACATTAGATGCCCAATTTACATCAAAGTGAAGAAACGAAAATGTAAGTATAAAGTGCAAACGGAAGGACGAATTCAAGCGTAAAATGAAACCGTAGCGTATGAATGGACGAACGAATTCAAACGTTAAATAGAAGCGTAATGTGGGAACGTACAGATGAATTTCATTGTAAAACGGAAGTATTAAGTAGGAACGGACGGAGGGACGAATTCAAACGTAAAATGGAAGCGTAACATTAAATCAAAACTTTAAAAGGGAAGCGCAACGTTAAAATTTAAAAACGTAATGGAAGATAACGTTCAAATTAAAAGGCAAAATGGAAGCTTTAATGTGCGAATAGACGGGCGGACAAAAGAAACGCTATCAGGATTATAATATAAAAAGATGTTAGACAATCTACTTATAGAAATGCATTTGCATTTGCAATAAGCTATTTCTTTTTAATATAGCACACAATGCATGTATGAGTGCTTGTTGGTTATACCCTAATGCCCAACCACACTAGCGCCCAGCAAGGGATATAGTAAGAATCCGTGACGCCCCATTCACCTGTGGTTCAAAAAGCGCTTGTTCCACTCTGGCCTAGAGGACACCAAGGACACCAACGCTTAATTTTCTAGTGGAAATACGTTCTTTTTTCTCGTTACGAAACGGGGTCTGGACCAAAGTTGGAACACGGGAATGTTACACCCGACCGTCACGAGGATTCCAAACTATAACCTGGGAAATTTCCCGGAACACTATATCCACTCGGCCATGGCGACCACCTGGAGAAAAGGAGATAACTGTTGCAACTGATGCCCTCGATTTACAGTATTTGCATGTTTTCGTTTTCGTGAGGATGATGTTTTTGGATGATGTTTTCCGAAAATGTGGCATTGGGTTTGTGTGTGTGTTTTTGGTGTGTGTGTGTGTGTTTATGTGTGTGTGTGTGGTGTGTGTGTGTGTGTGTGTGTTTTGTGTGTGTGTGTGTGTGTGTGTGTGTTGTAATTTGTTGTGATTGTTCATGCCTTGTTGTGGTGTGCACCCTTATGAGTGAGTGTTTATTTTAGTGTTTTTTATGTGTATGTGTTTGGGTATGTGTCTGTTATTCGAGGTGCGTGTGTGTAAAGGGAAAGAGATAAATGTGGTATATGAATATGCGCGTGTATGTTTGGCTTTTCCTAAGGGGGTATTCGAAATGGGAGGCCTATAATTTGATAAAATTTTTTGCCCGGATACGAGACACAAGGTTGTTCTTTGATACTCGTAAGCTTTATTTATGCGTCCTCCCGCTTCATTTTTACCTAGAAACTAGATTTTTCCCTTTTTTGAGTACATAGGGTTATGAATAGATAGGTAACATGGTTCTGATTTACCATTAATATCATTACCATTCTTATTTGTGTTTTTTTTCTTATCATTATTATTTTTACCTCAGTATTATTTTCAGTATTACTGTTATCATGAACATCATTATCATCAACATCATTTTTAAATTATTATTATTGATATTGTTATTGTTATTACCATTATTTTTATTATTATCATTATTATTAAAAATAATAATAATAATAATAATAATAATAATAACAATAATAAAACAATAATATTAAATATTAATAGTCATGTTGTGTTTTGTTGTTTTTATCATCATTATTATCAGTAATAAAATTATAAATCATAAATCTTCATTTTTAAATTTATTATTTTTTCATTATTATTTTCATTATTACTTTATCTTATTTTTACTATAATTTATTCTATGGGATTACTGTTACCTTGAATATTACTATTACTATTTTTACTATTGTTATTATTATTTTTTTTTTATTATTATTTTTTATATCTTTGTTAAATACTGTTCGTATTGTTGTGTTATTTATAAATATCACTGATATTCTAATTATTATTAGTATTATCATTATCATAATCATTATATTGTGATAATTATTATTATCATCATCATTAGTACCATTGTTATTTTACCATTATAATAATTATCTTTATTATATCGTTCTTTGTTATCATTATTACCATTATGATAATAATAAAACAATATGTAATCATAGTTAATAATGGTAATAATGATATAATGATAATTATTATCATAAACATTATTTATAATCATCATCATCATCATCATTACATTATTGATGCTGTTATGCTATTTATTTTCATTTTTATCATGATCTTCATCATCATTTTTATATTATCATTATGATGTTTTTTTATTATTCTCATCATCATTTATGCTGTTATTGCAATCATTATTTTCAAACCCTTATCATCATAATATTATAAAACTTTTCCCAGTAATGAGATGTCGTTTTTATCGCGTATCCATATGAGATTTTTTTCTTTATTTAAAGACTTCTCCTATTATTATATAACACTATGTTCATCGTGATTTTCTTAATGAATTAATTAATGTTATTGACTTTATTTTACCCCTATCCTTATAAATTTATAACTAGAAAATATTATTAGATTATTTATATCATCATTACTTTTATGTTGTATTTACTAGGTTGACTAGGAGCTCTCAAAATGAAACAACAATATATTATATATATATATATAGATATTAATAATATATATTAATTAATATATATAATAATATATATTAGCAGTACACATTTACGAGAAGCACACACACACACACAACACACATAAAAACTCTCAGTCAGTCACTGGAGAATTTTTTAAGTAAGTAAATACACCCATATAAAGGGAAACCAAAAAAACATGATACATTAGGAGAATTTTAAG
>NW_023642171.1:5000-10025 GCF_015228065.2 Penaeus monodon | reverse complement strand
TAAATTGATATTTTTTTTTTTTTTTTTTTTTTTTTTTTTTTTTTAAATTTTTTTTTTTTTTAACGATCTTTTTTTCAAATTTTGGAGTCCGTAAGAATTGAATTTTTCGATAAAAACTACCAACACAATAACAAAAGTCTATCTGTTTATTTCGCCTCGTATTATGGTAGCATATACTATTTGGAGTAGTTTATAGCAAGCAAACTCATGAAGTTGTGATATAGAGTACATCCTTCTCTAATAGGTCGTAAGATTTGTTCTCGATGCTATCCACTCCCCTTAATATCATGAACAAAATTCGACTTGAAAATCTATTGATAATTTCACCAAGAATTTTTTTTTCTTTTTTTTCATGACTAAACTGTCCACGAAGAACAAAACCCGATTCCTTCCACACAAGCTAGTATCATGCTTTGGGAAACTTAAATACCCACAGATTTTCAAATCATAATACCACAACCCGGGGCGATAAATACACACTTCTTTAGGTTCTCACAGAGCGATTGCAGCTGTTAATTGCGTAAAAATTTATGTGTTGCTCATTTTTGGGGAAATGTGTGTCCGTGAAGATTATTGCTATTCCCATAAAAATGTAAATTCTGCAATTTTTTTCCCACACACACACACACACACACACACACACACACACACACACACAAACAGACACACACACATACACACACACACACACACAAACAGACACACACACATACACACACATGTATATGAGGGGCGCTTATTAAATATTTTCCCTGACCCACTTTCCATGGATGTACAGGAATAAAGCATCATACAGTTATTAACCTTTCTCTTTAAAATTCCCACCGAGAGTGATGATTTATGCAGCCGTGGACACCTTTTTTGTAAAAGTCCGCAGGTTGCGTTTGAAGCCATGAAGTGATTTTAGAAAGCAGTGTCTGATCATCTTGGAAACGTTTGTCCCTTAAAAATGACTTTTTGGGCAAAAGAGGTGAAAGTCAGATGGTGGAAGATCTGGAATAAGGAGGATGAGGAAGGATTTCCTCCACAGACCGCGCTTCCATCTGGGCAATGTGAGAGTTGTGAACAGGCGGTGTTGTTTGTAGGAGGCGGACATCTTTGGGCAACAATCCACGACTCTTGGTTTTTGATAGCCTCCCGCAATTTCTGTAGCAGGGGAAGCATAGTAAGCTACTGTAATTGTAGTACCTTTCGCTAGGAAATGCATCATCACTACTTCTGCTGGTCTCAAAAGATTGCCAAGGGGTAACACAAGCCTTTTTTGGGTGGTGGTGATCACAGTGCTTTAATTGTTTTGAGTGGGCCTTAGTTTCTGGATTATAGTGATGGACCAAGTTTCATCCTGCATAAAAAATCTTCCTGGTTTTCTTGCATTTTACTAAAAAAGCCCCTTTAAACAATGGACTCGCTCCTGATTTTGGAAAGGTGTGAGTAGCCTGGGGAAATCATCGAGTTGATAACTTTTGCACATGCAAGTGATCATGAATGATTTTGTCCACAGGCCTAACACTGACCTTGGTGTTTTTGGTCTAGCCGACGAACGGCAATTTTCGGTTTCTCTTTCAAAAGTCTCCACTTGATGGATGGTGTCCTCGTCAATGGCAGACTGCGGTCGTCCTGGGATAGGAGGCGTTTCCCACGGATCTCCGAACACACCTAAGCTGGCGATACCAGGTTTAACGTCATAGGGATGGGCATCCTCATCACAATTGATTTCATTTCATCGAAGGTTTCTTGTGGTGTGCAGCCATTCATGTAAAAAAAACCTGAGAGTGCTCGATACTCAACTGGCTCCATTTTCACACCTTACTGACCTTCACCGCAGTAACAGAAAACATGTTATGAGTTAAAACTGGTCTGGAATATAACGCATTTATTTATTTACTCTCTCTCTCTCTCTCCTCTCCTCTCTCTCTCTCTTTTCGTCTCTCTCTCTCCTCTCTCTCCTCTCCCCTTTCCCTCTCTCTCTCTCTCTCTCTTTCTGTCTTTCTCATCCACTCACTCACCTACCCAACCACCCACTCAGTCACTCATCACTCACTCACTCTCTCTCTCTCTCTCTCTCTCTCTCTCTCTCTCTCTCTCCCCTCTTCTCTCTCTCTCTCTCTCTCTCTTTTCTCTCTCTCTCTCTTATCATTGTCGTTTTCAGATTCACCCTTTCCTAATACCTCATCTTTTTTATAATAAACCCTGCAGAGAACATTTTAAAATCTCAAACCATTCCATGAAGAAAGACCGAATGGAAAAATGCCTTAATTTTAATTTAACCAGGAGCAGGTTGAGTGCAATGGTGTGGGGGTGTGTGTGTACACACACACACACACGCACAACACACACACACACACACACACCCCACACAATATATATATATATACATATATATTAAAAATTATATATATATATATATATAATATAATATTTATATATATAATAAATAAATAAAAAATACTAAATATATATTACATTATATATATATTATATATATATATATTAATATATACATATAATATATATTATATATAAAATATATATATAATATTTTATATATATATTATATATATATATATTTGTCCTGCAGTGGAATGACTCAGGCTGCTGCTGATGATATTGTTATTATTTTATATATATATATATAAAATATATAAAATATATTAATATATATATATATTATATATTTGTTGTGTGTGGGGGTGTGTGTGTGTGTGTGTGTGTGTGTGTGTGTGTGTGTTGTGTGTGTGTGTGTATATATATATATATGGTAATATTATTTTTCTATATTATATATTTCTATATATATTTATATTTTATCTATATTATATTATATTATTATTTTTTTTTTTATATATTATTATCTATATTTTTATTGTTATTTGTGTGTGTGTGTGTGTGTGTGTGTTGTGTGTGATATCCCTATATATTATAATATATTTATATATATATATTATATATTATATCTATATATTATTATATGCATTTCTATATATATTTATTTATCATTTTTTTTATATTTTATATATATATTATCTATCTATTTTATTTTTTATATTTCTCTTTATTATATTTTCTATTCTGCTATATCTATCACTACTTAATATTCTTTCTTTATTTCTCTATATATTATCTTTTTTCTCTCTTATTCTATTCTTTTTATCTTTATTTCTTTTTGCTTTATTCATCTTCTTTTCATTATTATCTTCTACTTTGTTATATCTATTTTTTTATTTTCTATTTTTATATTTATATATATTTTCCCATCTCCCGCGGTGGCCGAGTGGTTAGCCCCCCGCTGGCCCGCCGGCAATCTGAGTTCGGAGTTCGAGTCACCGCCGGCACGTTGTTCCTTTGGGCAAGGAACTTCACCTCGATTGCCTTACCTAGCCATGGTGGGCAAGCCAGCCCAAGTCAGTGCTGGGCCCAAGCCCGGATAAAATAGAGAGAATGATTACCTAAAAGATAACACCGGCACTCTCCGTGGAAGGAACTGGGGACCCTACCACGTACTCACTCCAAGAGCATCATAACATGAAAACTACAATTATCATGCTGTGACCACGGCGGCTCAAACATGAACCTACCGTAAAAAAAAAAAAAAAAAAAAAAAAAAAAAAAAAAAAAAAAAAAAAAAAAAAAAAAATATATATATATATAATATATATAAAATATATATATATATATATATACATATATATTTAAAATTATATATTATATATGTGCATATATGCATATATATATACACACACACACACACACACACACACACACACACACACACATACCCCACCCCATATATATATATATATATATTTTTATTATATATATATTATATATATATATATATACATATATATATTAATTATATATATATATTATATATTATATATATATTTTATATATATATATATATTACACACACACCCACACACCACACACACCACACACCACAAACCACAAAACACACACCCCCACACACACACCCCCACACACACCCACACACACACACACACACACACACACACACACACACACACACACACACACATATAGATATATATATATATATATATATATATATATATATATATATATATATATATGCATATATAATACACACACATGCATATACATATACATATATACACGTATCCTCCCTTTCAACGTTTTATGGAAATATATGATACCAATTTTAGTTCACATGTAATCAAAAAACAATTAACAATAATTATGTTACACAACAATTAATCATGAAGGAAAATTAGCTGACAAGTAAAACGGCTGTCATATATTTCTCATCAAACAGCATTTTGTTAGGATTAGCAACTTTTTTTTTAATCAGAGAGATTCACTATCTATGAAGTTCTTTTTCGAAGAGAACGAAACTCAAACCCTTTTTAATTTTATATCAATATCTTTCGGGTTTTACAAAGGCACAGACTTTACTTTCCAGCATAAAGTTATCAAAACTGTTTGATATTTCCCTACGTGGAAGTAAAAATGTGTTTTACTCATTACATTTTTAAAAAGGGGACATTAATGATAACAAAATGTACATCCCCATTATTTTTCTTCTTGCTGATCATATTTCCAAAGGCTAATGATAATTGGTTTAATCTTATTTAAATTCATTAGATCTCGCGCGGGAAAAAAAACAAGCATGGGCTTCATAAAGCACCCCATTATAAAGACTCTGATTCTATTGTAGGGAGAGGTAAACAAAAGGATAAATTCCCTGCATTATGAGTCAGCCATTTTTTTGTGATAGCGCAGCTCGGTGTTGGGAAAATTAATTAACTCTGTTGGTTAATTAAACACAGTCTGAGTCACAAACCAGTGATAAGGTCGATATTCCTTTCCCGAGATGATTAATTAGGAAACGTAAGGAGGGCTAATTCCTAGACGGGCAGTTTTTTTTTTTGCTTTTGCTTTATTTTCTTCTTTCTGTTTCCATGCTGATATGATATATCCACATTTTACCGTTATTTAGACGAATAACAATGTCTTAGAGGAAACATTTCTGTATTTTTCTCT
>NW_023642170.1:0-10026 GCF_015228065.2 Penaeus monodon | reverse complement strand
TACCAACAAAAGCCACAGGTGGGGGTAAAATTGAGGGTAAAATATACGCAGCCACTATCACAGTACTGATGGCAGTCGCGGGACCTATGCGCTACCGACTGAATAGTGCCTGCTGACCCTAGCCATATTTGACCAGCCGATTGACTTGACCGGGCCTTGATCAAGCCACCCGTCTAACCAGAATAAAGGACCAAAGAGGTGTGTTGCTAGCTGCAGGGCGCAGCGTGCAGCATCGCTCAACCTCCAGGACTCCTGTCTCCTGGTAATACGGGATGCCACGCACGGCAAACACACGTGGGAGAGTTCTCCCTGGTCCAAGATGGAATGAACCAGGGGTGGGTACACCATCCCCTCTCATAGGCCTTGGTGCACCAGGAAGCCATTTTGTCTCATCCCTCACTGGTGACCCCTCCAGTATGGGTAACCCTCTGGTCCGGCTCACCAGATCATTGGGACCTCAAGCCCCCCCACCGCGGCAAGGCGGCTTCCGTTAGGGGGGACACAGTCAGGAGGGCATGGCCAGTACGAATATGGGTTGATACCCCATATCTACAAGGGCAGGTGGATGGTCTATGCATGTCAAACCTCATTGCTGACCTCATCATTGGAGAAATTCCTGGTGCAGAGCCCCCGGAGCAAACCAAACAAATGGCAGGCGCCTCGACGACCCGGGCAGCCACAAGAAGACAGCAGGAGACACTGAAGACCCCTGCCAGCTCACCGTGCACATCACTGAACAAGGCCCAGCTGGTCAGGCAACAACATCTCAATACCACATTGAATAAGTTCAGAGAGCTTACTGAAGTCCAAGGTAGAGGACGACGTGAAATATGGTACGAGATCGTCGATGACGTCCTCTATCGTGTTGCAAGCCACCCAAGGGGAAAACATGAGCAATCCCTTCAGCAGGTCGTCGTCCCCACGCCATTGAGGAGCCAAGTGATGGATGCAGCTCACTGCTCTTTCATGGGAGGTCACCTGGGCACCAGGAAGACTAAGGATAGAGTCCTTAGCAATTTCTTCTGACCTGGTTGTGCAGCTGATGTCAGACGCTTCTGCCAGTTATGTGACGTGTGCCAATGGACAGTACTGTACCAAGGGTCCCCCTGCAGAAAACTCCACTGATTGACACTCCCTTCAAACAAGTGGCAGTGGACATTGTCGGCCCCATAAAACCAGTATCCAGTGAGGGCCATCGATACATTCTCACGCTGGTGGACTATGCCACCAGGTACCCTGAAGCCGTCCCCCTGAAGAGGATCACGACTGAAACTGTGGCAGAGGCCCTTGTGGAAATCTACAGTCGCCTGGGTATACCAGAGGAAGTCATCCATGATCGAGGGACCCAGTTCATGTCTGCTTAGCTTGAAGCAGTTGCTAACAACCCCTTACCACCCGATGAGCAACGGCTTGGTTGAGAAATTCAACGGCACCCTCAAGGCAATGTTGAGTCGCCTGTGTGTGGAGCATCCCCGACAATGGCACCGGTACTTGAGTCCACTATTGTTTGCTTATCGCGAGGTACCTCAGTCCTCCACTCGTTTTGCCCCATTTGAGCTCTTGTATGGGCGTGAGTTTCAGGGTCCTATGGGAATCCTGCGGAAGCTATGGACGGGAGAGAGAATCGCCCCACAAGTCAAAACAAGCTATCAGTATGTGTTTGACCTCCACAAACGGCTTGAAGAGACTATGGCACTGGCAAGACAGAATTTAGAAGGAGCTAAGAGCCGGTACAAAAGGCACTATGACCGCAAGACGAAGGCCCGTTCGTTCAAAGCAGGCAATGAAGTGCTGGTTCTCCTGCCGGCGACCCACAATAAACTGTTAATGCAGTGGAAGGGGCCTCTGACTGTGGAAACTCGTCGGGGTAACGTATACCAGCTGAAGGTGGGCAACAAATTGAAGACCTTCCATGCTAACCTCCTGAAAGGTTACGTCAGACGTGCAGACAGTGCAGCCGACCAGCAACAGACCATCACTAGTGACGACTCCGGCACGGACATTGAGAATGCTGTGGCTGCAGTAATCGAGTGGGAGGAGACCAACAGTGAGAGTGCAATCTTGGGAGATCTCCAAGAGGCCCTCGACTGGAAGGACTAAAGCCCACAAGGTCAAGTTGAGATGGGACGACAGTTAACCCAGCTCCAGTGCACTGAACTGGGAAACTTAACTGAACAATATCGCTATATATTTTCTGGGGTCCCGGGGGTAACCGATCTCATCATATCCGAACAAGCGACGAGATACCCGTCCGCACAAAACTGTACCCTTTTCCATATAAACTCAGGGAAGCTCTGCAGGCTGAGGTGCAAGAAATGTTGAACACGGGAATCATCCGGGAATCCTGCTCGACTTTTGCATCGCCAGTTGTGGTGGTGAAGAAGAGAGATGGAACATATCGGGTGTGTGTGGACTACCGCCAGCTGAATAAGAAGGTTGAGTTTGTTCCCATGCCTTTGAGCACCGCAGAAGACCTACTCTGCAAGCTGGGAGGGGAGAAATACTTCTCGAAAATCAACCTTAGCAAAGGATACTGACAAATACCAGTGGCCGAAGAAGATGTCCACAAGACAGCTTTCGTGACCCCAGACGGACAATACGAATTCATATGGATGCAATTTGGGATGGTGAATGCGGGAGCGATAATATCCACTCCGGATGATTATCTTAAGAAGACAGGGCGAGATGTCAAGATCATCTTGGGCGCGGTGCTCCTTTAGCGGTGTTTGCCCGAGCCTGTGGGACGGCAATAGCTCGTCTGTGATTGGGCGCTACTTCGTGGGGGAGATGACTCGCCTCGGGTATGCTTGGACCTTCGGCGATGTATACTCGGGCTCGGTAGGCGGGGCTAGGTCATCCGTGATTGGTCATCTCCTCCCGCCTGAGGAACGAGGATGTCGCCGTTAACACCATCGGGAAGGATAAAAGGGGCATCAGCCAGAATTTCGGCAGTCGACCTCCCACTCCGTGGATACAACACCTATCCAAGTGTTTTTCTGTGACTAAATATAGTGACTAGTGTGGGGTGTAGTGACTTGGTTATATAAAGCCATTGCACCATGCCTGTATTCCTGTTTGTGTACCAGTGTTGTATGCCATGTGTATCACCGCTACATGAATAAAGACTTATCAAGTTTGCCCGTGCCTTTGCTACTTTCCCTGTCTGATCCCTTTACGGAGAACCTGACACGGAGTAGGAGGGAAGGGTCTATTGAGGAGACTCCTCCTCCCAAAGTTAGGTCTTTGGAGCCATCAGGTAAGGCTCCAGAGGCCTCAACGGTGACAGCTCCAGCTGCCACCACATCCACAAGGGCCTCTGCTGCTAGGCAGAAGCCTAGCAGACCTGAAGCAGACCTGCACCTGAAGCAAAGGCTCAGGTACACCCCTTGCCCAGGCAAAGGAATCCTGAGCCTGTTCAAAAGACTCATTTCAAAGTGGGGTCTTTGGAGCCGTCAGGCAGGGCTCCAGAGGCCTCAATGGTGACAGCTCCAGCTGCCACCACATCCACAGGTGCCTCCCCTGCTAGGCAGAATGCCCTGAAGCAAAGGCTCAGGTCCGTCCTTTGCCCAGGCAAAGAAATCCTGAATCCTGTCAAAAGGAAGCCTGTGGAAACTAGTTCCACGGGTAAACAACCCCTCAAAAGATTCTCCCAAGATCCTGGAAAGGGACAGCCTAAAGGTGTGGGGCAAACCTTGACCACAGGTGCTGCCAAACACCTTATGAAGAAGTAGTTTGGAGAACTGGATACCCTAATCCAATGGAACTGTCAGGGAATTCATGCAAAATGGGAAGAACTGCAACATCTGATAGTTTCATGTAACCCAGTTTGTGTATGCTTACAAGAGATTATGACCAGGGAAAATCATCCTATTTCCCTGAGAGGATTCCAAATTCCAAGCCATTATGGGACTTTTGATAATGGAACTCATGGAGGAGTAGCAGTACTGGTACATCAGGATATTCCCTTCCAGGCCATCCCCCTGCAGAAAAACACTACAGGTGAAGGCTGTGAGAATAGGCTTGACACGACCTTACACTGTCGAAATCTATCTACCTTCCTCCACATAATCTCAACATAAATGTTTTGGGAAGATCTACTTGGGCAGTTGCCACATCCATTTCCACTCTTGGAGATTTGAATGGTCGGCATCCCCTCTGGGGAGACACTTTGTGCAACCCTCGAGGAAGGGCCTTGGAGTCCTTGTTCTTAAGAGTAGATGCAGTTTTATTGAACAGTGACACTCCCACACGTTTCCAAATTCAAACTGGGACATTCTCCAATATAGATCTGTCAATTGTCTCACCTGATTCACAGATGAATTTCACTTGGCAGGTTATGGAAGACTTACATGGAAGCGACCATTTTCCAATACTTTGGAGGAGGTTAATGGTATTCCACCCAATGGAGTGCAGAGATGGCGACTTGAACATGCGGACTGGAATCTTTTTAGATCAACTGCAGTATTGCATGGATCTGTGAATGATTTCCAGTGTGTTCAAGATGCTGTTAATCACTTTACATCACGAATTCACCTTGCAGCAGAAGCATCCATTCCCAAAGTAGTGGCATTACCGTCAACGACGCCCCAGTGATGTAACCTTGATCCATTACAAAAAGACCCGAGCCAAGGCCAGGCGAGTGCTAAAGGAGGCTAGACGGACGTCATGAAGACCGTATGTCTCCTTGATTAACTCTGGGACCCCCTTAGCATGGGTATGGGACAAGGTGCGTAAGATCGCTGGAAAGAGCACATCACTGTCACCACCTGCTTTGAAGATAGATGGCATAATCATCACAGACAAAAAAGATGTTGCTAATGAGCTAGCTAAATCCATGGCAGAGATCTCCTCTGGAGCATCTTACACTGCCCAATTTTTCACTCTTTGAGCTGAACAGGAACGACACCCAGTGTCGCTCTTCAGTAGGACTGCAGCAAAACTTCCATACAACTTGCCATTTTTGTGGAAGGAGATGGACTCTGCTTTGCAGCTCTGCCGTAAGAGTGCCCCAGGAAGTGATGATATTCCATCCCAAATGATATCTCACTTACCAGAGAGCTCCAGAAGTCCTGTTGGGCCTATTCAATAGGATCTATAGGGAGGGTACAGTGCCATCCACATGGAAAGAGTCTATAATCATTCCTGTCCCTAAACCTGGTAAGGATGCTTCCACACCAGGAAATTACAGACCAATTTCCCTCACCAGCTGCATCTGCAAACTGATGGAGAAAATGGTCAACTTCAGGTTGACATGGCTGCTAGAAAAGGAAAACGTGCTGACTCCATATCAATATGGGTTTATAAGATTGAGATCGACCACAGATGCACTTGTAAGGTTGGAAACTGCTTTACAGAATTCCTTCGCACAGCGACGTCACATGTTAGCAGTCTTCTTTGACCTTGAAAGGCTTATGATACTACTTGGAAGCATGGCATACTCAAGAAATTGTATGACATTGGTTTAAGAGGAGCATTACCTACCTTCATACAAAACTTCCTTGCTAACAGTAAATTTAAAGTTCGGGTGGGAAACAGTTTCTCTAACCTGGAAGATCAGCTGGAAGGGGTCCCACAAGGGAGTGTCTTAAGTGTGACCCTGTTTGGGCCCTTGCTATAAATGACATTGTAAAGGTTGTTCCAAGTTCTGTCACATGTAATCTGTATGTGGATGACTTTACACTGTACTGCTCAGGAGGAAGCTTACAGGATGTGCAAGGACACATGCAGGCTGCAATAAATCAGGTTGTACAGTGGACAACATATCATGGGTTCAAATTTTCCCAAGCAAGACCATGGCTATGCATTTCCACAAACGAGGAAAATTCCATCCTTCCTTCTATTTAGGAGCAAACCCTCTGCAATTTGTCCAAGAGGTCCAAGTACTTGGGTCTAATTTTTGACTCAACAGTTGAAAGTAAAGGCTACAAAAGCACTTAGTATTTTGCGGGTTCTTTCACATCTATCTTGGGGTGCAGACCACACAACCCTTCTGCGGCTTTACCGAACACTTATTCGTAGTAAGCTTGATTACCCATGTGAGTCTTATTCATCTGCAACTCCCACTGTTCTTCGGATGTTGGACTCGGTTCATAATGAAGCTCTCAGAATCTGTACTGGGGGTTTCAGGTCTCACCTGTGGAGTCCTGAATGCTGAGAGTGGAGTGGAGTGAGACTACAAAGGATTCCGGGATCTCCTACATCCAGATTGGATTTCAACCCCCTTGAGGATAGTTGATCCTATGGTAGGAGCATGAGGAATCTTGTGGAAGATCTTAATTTGAGTCTCACCCAAAGGGTTTTGGTTGTTAGAATTCCTAATTCCCCCCTTGGATAATCAAGTTGAGCTGGATTTGGTCGGAATTGGGAAAGGGGAGAGATCTGAAGCAGAAGTCAGAGTACCAGTACCAAGGATCAGATGCAATATATACAGATGGTTCAAAGTCTGAAATTGGTGTAGGCTTTGCAACAATAAGCAGAAGGAAGACTGCCTCTGGCAGTATTTCTCTAGCAGCCTCGATCTTCACTGCAGAGTTACATGCCATCTCGTAGTGCCTTGCAAGCAATCAAGACTTTAAACTCATCACTTCCAGTAGTAAGGGAGGTTCAAGATTGGCTTGCACTGATATCAACCCCATAAATAATAACTCTGTGTTGGGTGCCAGCACATGTTGGTATTAGTGGGAATGAGCGAGCTGATCAGAAGGCCAAGTCAGCTGCCGCTCAGCTTTGTGATGCTCATTTTCCTCTCCCACACACCGACTTGAAACCCAGCATCAGGAGTTGTTTTCATGATAAATGGAAGGAACAATGGAGGCGTACCTCTAGAAACAAACTGCGAGAGATTAGAGATGACCTTGGCAGTTGGGTGACTAGCATCCATCCCAACCGAAAAGTAGAAGTTGCATTAACAAGACTAAGAATCGGGCACACAAGACTGACTTGTGGACCGATGATGGGTAAAAGCAAAGCACTTTGTGAGGGATGCCAAGAGCCATTAACGGTCGCACATGTAGTGGAAAGATGTGCAACATTCTCAGACCAGAGACGTATGTACTTGTCTCCCCCATATACACTGAAAAATGTATTGAGGGAGGATTGTGATATAGAGGGTCATATTAGTTTCCTTAGGGAGACTAATATTTTCAATAAAATCTAATCATGCATAATGTTTATGCAATAATTTTAAACACTTAGAGCATAATATTTATGCTATGATTTTAAATATATTTGTTGTTATTTGTAAGATATTTATTGATAGATCCTATCAATCCTATGCAGAGAACCTTGTAATTATCTCCTCTGGAGCACACTGCCTTAGTAAAGCCCAGTGCTGTCTGGACCTTGTATCTGAGGAGTGTTGCAGGACAGGACTGAAGATCTCTGCAGCCAAATCCAAAGCCATGGCTCTAAGACTAAATGTTCAAGGCACAAGTTTGAGAATCCAGGGAATTGACTTAGAACAGGTCCAGGTCTTCCAATACCTTAGGGTAATGATTGACCGGGCCCTCTCCTTTAAAAAGGAGGTCCTGAGTTTAACCGAACCAAAGCAAGACTGTCTGTCATGAGGGCAATGTCTTGAAGACACATAGAAGGTAGACATTAAGTACTAAGGCCATTCTATGTACATGCCATCTGTCCCATTGTGGACTATGCTTCTGTCTCCCTAATAGCTGCACAGGAGAGATTAAGAGAAAAACTGGAGACAGTTCAAAATGAAGCAGCCAGGATAATTATGGGTGCCCCAAGGTGGACGAAGGCCCTCAACCTCATGGAGGTAAACCATCTCCCCCTGGAATCACGAACTGATCGAATGGCAGCTCATTTCTTTTCAAAGGTCATCCAAGCTCCCAGGAACACAAACATGAGACAAAAAATACTCAGATGCCTGGAACAAGACCAGGAGCAGTTTGCAAACTACTCCTGCCTGTCTCACACACCCAGGGTGTTGATATGCTATCAGCTCAAAGAATTACTTGCCAAGGGCATGGACTCCCCCCACCCTGACTTTATTGAAAACCCGCTGCGGGCACAAACCTTGATCGAGTTTTCTGTTATGAACTTGTCAAGAAAGAATCATTACACCATAACTAGTCTAAAGGCAGTAGCTGAGAGGGTCCCTAGCCACATAGGCGTCAGAGAGAATGAGCTTGTTGGCAGACTAGCTGACATTGGCATGGGTATGCCCCCAAATCCCATGATCATAAAACCGAGCCACAGGCTACGAGCCACTGGCATTCTCTGAAGCAATCAACAGAGGTACCGAAGTCATTCTTCACAGACTCAGACTAGGTTACCATTGCATATGGCAGATCATAGAGACAATTGACCATAAAAACAGGTGTTGCATGCAGTGTGATGAGCCGAATGCTATGTTGGTACATTACTTACAGAATTGTGAACACAATTTCTGAGACAAGGTCTGCCCACAACAGCCGCTGGGCTGGTAATGAGATTATGCCGCACGTTTAGATCATGGTGGCAGGAGCGCCTGCTGGCAATCCCGCCACCACGGTAAGCATAGAGTGTCAGAAAACTAAAGGAGACAGCCATAAATAGCTGACACAGGCTGGGCCATATATATGACAGCCAGGGCGAAGCCAGAACTTTGCAAATTTCAAACGAATGAGCAATAGCTTTCAGGACCTCTAGGTCCCAAGGTTTTTACTGTGGCTGGCTAAAGAGAGCGATTTGACTCCTCCACAGCAAGCTTAATAGCTATTCTTTACTATATGTATTTTTCGGCATTAGGATAACTCACTATGCATCTTCCGGTGAACTGGACCCCATCTTCGAGCTCGTGCTCAGACGTGGGCAGACCTTTACTTCCTGCAGGGGACGGTGTGTCTGGGGGGGCCTTAGCATGCCTGCCTTATGGTGCCTTTCAGTTACCTTCTTTGCTAGGGACTGGTATGGCAGACCATCTCATGACTGCCACTGTAGAAGCCCTACTTTTTGATGCCTTAAGCCACCATACTTCGTTCTGTCGGTATTAGCACCTGCTAGACTGAACCTTGACCATATCACCCAAGCTATGGCATGACCATGGACCATGTCATAAAATTGGCATATGCTGGAGAGTCCATCTCTTGTGAGGTAGCTATCCAGAAGATATTCACGATCACTGAGGTGGCAGTCACACACCTCTTTAAAATTCACAAGGCTTCACAAGGCTTCAAAGTGACAGCAGCCAAACCCAAACAACTGACACCATTCCTCTCGACCGAAGGCCAAAGGAAATTAAAAGATCGTTTCACTCACGTCCCCTCTCTGGAAACAAAGGCAAAATGCACGGTCGACAGGACGATCCTCCCACGATCGTGTGAGTCAATCAGCCAAGTATCTGCCTAGAACGGTGTCACTGTCCTTGACGTTTACAAGCTCCCGAGTCACGAATCATTAAGATTCATGTCTCTGCCCCATACACATGGGATCATGATGTTTAATACATCGATCCTAACCTATAATATAGAACCAGAGTGTTTTATTCAAGTCGAACAATACTTAAACTGCTACAGGTTGAAAAATAACAAACTCCATGTACATACATACACACACAGATGCTCTCGTGTGGTTGCGAAGGTTACTTCTTTACCAAATGCAAGGAGAGCATCAATGCTGCAACTGCGATGGGTTGCATGTTGCAGTTAGCGGATCCTGCCCCAAACAAAAAGAAATACTCAAAGCAAAATTAACCCAGCTTAGGGAAAACATGAACACTGCTCCTTCATACGCCACAGCAGCTGCCACACTACTTGTCCAGACAAGCACACCAGAGGACCTGCATCTACCTCCAGGACACCTCTGCCTCCACCTCCACAATTCAACAACACATTCACACCTAACACAAACCCAAAAAATACAAGCCTTGCTTACATGTAGCCTCTTTTACTTCCTTTTGTAAGACTAAAATTTTACAATGTTAAGAAAATTCCGCAAAAACATCTCGCCCCTTTTTCATATTACAAAAAAAAAAAAAAACGGTTTCTCAGTACTTTTTTCCAAAAAAGGGGATCTCGAAAACCATTT
>NW_023642168.1:0-10027 GCF_015228065.2 Penaeus monodon | reverse complement strand
CTTGAAGCCCTGGTAAGGAAGTTACAAGATACAAGCTAAGTAAGACGAAAATATACAGTGTTAACAAAGATAATATGGGCAGAGCAGTTCTTTTGTAATATAGGAAATACATAGATTTTACAGAATGTTTATCGTTTTTTTAAAAAAACCTTTCTTTTTTTTTCTTTTTGAGAGGAATACAGTATGATGTTTTGTATTTAGGGAAGATTAATTAAAATCAATAGATAATGACGTTTAAAGCAAAGGGTGGAATTGTGGTGTAACTAAAATTGGATAGATCTTAGAAAAAGGTAGATATACAGAAAAAATACGAAAGAATGTTTAAGAGCAAATCAAGGCCTATATTTGATTTAATCATGTTATAGACAATAAATATAGACATTTTTTTTTTTTTTACGGTAGGTTCATGTGGAGCCGCCTGGTCACAGCATGACACTAATTAGTTTTCATGTTGTGATGCTCTTGGAAGGAGTACGTACATAATAAAGAGTAAATATGAGTATGAAGTAAGGACATAACACGTAAAATAAAAATAACAGACAAAGGACAAGGAACCCGAAGCAGCAGTCCCCACGACCCCCCGACGTCCCCTCGCCGCGGGAGGAGTGCCCCGCCCCACAGAAGTCGCTCCTCCGCCAGACACGCCAAGGGACCGCTTCCGGATCAGCCTGCGGTGGGGAAAGGGTTCGTATTTTGCCGCAGAAGGGTTATTCTTAGTACCTTAGGATACCTCGTCGTAAAGGAGATATTTGTTATTTACTTCTCTTATGCAGGGTAGCAATTGACCATGATATATGCAGGTAAGAGCCTAAAAAAAATACTTTTCTTTAGAGAATGTGAAAATTTATTATGGAAAAAAATGTATACTGATTTTTTAAAAGGTTTTTACTTTTTGCAGAGACTATTTTGTCTTTCTTACACTTTGGGATACTGAATGCGTCCTTCCCTGCACTTGTTTTTGCTCCAATCTCCTCCTTTTGCTGTGCAAAAAGGTACGGAGCCCTCGCCCTCCCACCGCCGAGTGAAGCCCAGCCCCAGGAGAGAATCGACGCCCCAGCTTTCTCGGGGAAAACTCAGACGAGGAAGAGGTCCTGAGGTGATCCCAACGCCCCCTTCTTCGCCTCCGCCACGAACCGGCAGTCCGAGAGGACCTCCGCCCCACGCCGCCACACTCCAGCTCTCACGCCAGTCTCATCTCCAGCCAAACGCCAGACTGCAGTAACCCCTCGCACTCGCCAGAGAATTCCCCGCCCACGCAAGGGACCTGAAGTTGGCCCAGTCGTTCTCCCGCTGACTCGCCCGTCCACACCCACCGCTCCGGCCCCCTCCGCACGCACGCCGTCGCAATCTCCGTCGCCCGGAAGTCGCCCACGTGTGCCGTCGCCGTCCTGACACCCCGACGCCGTCTGTCCCGTCTCCAGGCCCTCGTCCTCCTCCAGACGATGCCATTCTGCCTCCTTCAGACACGTCCAATCTTCAGGCAGAGAGTTTGCACGAGAGTCTCACCTCCGCGGGCCCCGGAGCAAGGAGCTCACACCCCCCAAGATAGATGAGAGAAAATTTAGTGATGAAGATACCAGTTTGAGTATGCGAATGTCAGTGTGGATCTGTTATCGCCTGAGACGCCGCCCGTAGTGTGCAATTCGTCTTCAGACTTTACTGTTGTTTCATCCGTAGAGGTACGGTCGGAGATTTACCTTTTACGGGTTGTGCTGAAAGGGTGTTTCCTCTAACGAAAGAAATGCATGTTGCATGGTATTGGATTGTAAATAAACTATGAAATTCTCGAGCTTTGTTTGTCATATTCACATTAATTTAGTTACTTGTACACACATTTTTCATACTTTTCTCTTCGCTTCAGGCGTTGACCTGACCGGAATAAGTGTCTCTGACGGCCCAAATTCTTGGAGGACCAACCAGTTCGTCAGCCTCTCTTTAGAAGCCGGGGAAGTGGCAAGCCCGAATGCATGTGCCTCTTGGCCGCTGCAAGAGTGGTACATTGCAGAAAGGAGCCACAAAGGGTGCAAAAAGACAGTGAGGTAGTTTGTATAAGATATATTTTTAGGAAGATCAATTTCAGTAATTCTGCAAAATTTTATAAAATGGAAAATAACTAAAAAAATAAATAAAATAAAAAGGGGAAAAGGCACATTTGTTCTAGATTATTATATCGTGTCTTATGCAGAAAAAAACATCAACCCTTACGCCTATAATCTCGCGTGTTTTAGGCCTAAAGCAGTTACCACGAGAGTTTGCTGCAGCGATGGGAAGGAGAGGTGGAGTGCAGCGAGACGAGCAAAGGGCCCTCCGTTTGTGGGTCACAGCGTGGGGGAAGCCAGCCCACCCAGGTTTCCCGGAGCAAACCCTTCGGGGCGAGAGGCTGCGAGTGAAGCAGCAGGAAGTATGTTTTAGGAGTATGTAATTTTAAATGCGTTTTGGTAGAGCGGGATTGTTTCTTTTACTCTTTCAAGATTTTTTTTAAAAGGTGGTTTTGTATTTTCTGGCGATTACTGTTTTTTTTTAAAAATTTATTGGTTCACATGTAAAGAAGTACGTTTATCGGTATACGATGGCCTTATAATATAAATCCCAAACATTTCCCCGAAAATTCCACTAAAACATCATTATATCACCATCGTCATAAGATTTCAATAATTTTGAAATAATAATAATGTGATAAAGTAATCACGATAATAATAACGAAAAAACAACATCAATAATGAAATAATAAAACAATATAGCCAACACAACACAAAATTAAAATAATGATAAGAATAGGATAATGTTAAAGATAAAATTTCAAATTTTTTTACATCGTTCCAAGTCATATTTTTTACTACGAAACCCCCCACGGGTTTCCTCCCCCCGTGTGCAGGTGTCGGTGGCGAACAATTTTCTGAGCGGCGCACCCCAAACCCGAGACAGCATCTGGAAGTCCTTTAGAGGGGGGAAAAACAGAAAATTTTCCCAAACACTAAAAAACCCGGTCCATGAAAATTTTAAGGAGAATTTTCCGTCGCTTCTTCGTGTCTTCTAAATAATGACTTTTAAGATTAGAAGTTTTTTTAAATTTTTAGTAATATATGTTATGTATTGAATGTAAGCTATCTTGGGACCAGGGAAATCCCTTTTTGAAATATGAAAGTTAGGGTATGCGAAAGCGATAAGCCCTTTTAAGACAGAAATAACTCCTTTTAAAAAAAAAGGTTTTCTCCTTTGTAATGGTTTTTAGTATTGTATTACTTGCTTTAAGCAAATCATGTTTTTTGACTTAATTTTTTAAAGGTTAGCAACAACCCGGTTTTAAAAATTACCAAAAATTGGAAATTTTTTTGGCAATTGGTATAAGGTTTTTTTTGTGTTTTTTTTCCTTCTCTCCCAAAGGGCCCCTGCCCAAAGGACGATGGGACAGGTTTTCCAGATTTTTTGACAAATTTAGAGCGGGGTTTCCCTTTTGCTTCCCGCCGATGTTTTACGAGTCCCCATCTCAACCCCGGTTTGGGACGGCACTGACTTGGGCTGGTTTGCCCCCCCAGCGGCAGGCAGGAAATCGAGATGAAGTTCCTTCCCAAACCGGGATCAACGTGCCGGCGGTGACCGAATCCCGAACCCCGATTGCCCCTCGTGGCGTCTCGAGTCCCAGCCCCTAACCCCCGGCCACGTGGCCTATACTAATGGTATACATAATAATATGACAGAGCATAAAGCTGAATCAAATGTTTCCCAAAACTACTTTTAAATACCTTAAATCTCGGCTATACCCCAGACTTTTGCTTTTTTTTAGAAAAACTAAAATGAAATAAGAAGATAAAAGCTCAACATGTGTTTCACATCTTGTTACTTTTTCAATAAGAGTGAGCTATTTTGAAATTTTTAAATTTTAACCCTATATTTTTAACTGAAACAGTTTGATTATTGTAATAGTGTAATGGATTAATAAATTTAAATGTTTTATTATTTATAAAACCCAAAAGGTAACTTCTGCTTGCCCCCCTTTCTTCTTTTTCCTTTCCTTCCTTCCCTTCCCTTCCCTTCCCTCTTTCCATCCTTCCCCTTTCCTTTCCCTCCCCCTTTCCCCCTCCCCTTTTTCCTTCCCTTTCCCTTCTCTCTTCTCTCTTCTCTCTCTCTCTCCTTCTCTCTTCTCTCTCTCTCTCCCCTTTTCCTCTCTCTCTTCTCTCTCTTCTTCTCTCTTCTTAAAACCCTTTTGCGTTTAGTAAGTTATGTATGTATCAGCCCCTTTTAAAGTGCCCAAAACTCTACGAAGCTCCCAAATTTTCATTTACTTTTAAATTTTAAAAATTAGCTTTGGGGTATCAGCATCGAGGCAGTGGCCAGAAGGGGAACCCAGTGATCGGAGAGTAACGAATAAGATTTAATAAAACAAATAACCAAAAAAATTTTTTTAACCAATTTAAAAATTTTTTGGCCCAATTTCTTTTGAGTAAGATCAAAAACTGCAAAAAATCGTTGTACGTGGTACTGTAGAAGTGTGTCTGTGTGCGCGTACGGTACGAAAAATCTTATGCATGGGTAAACGAGAGAACATTTTATGGCTTTATAGGGGGGATGAGTGAGAAGGTTTGGGTTTCGTATGACATACGGTTAACGATATTATAAATAAAATTGGGAAAAGACATTTATCTTTAAAAAAAATCTTATCAACAGAATCGCATAAAAGTTTTTGTTTAGCAAAATAACCCCGTTCAGACCCTCACTGTCGTACCCTTATAAGTATTCCTTTTTTTTTTTTAATTCCAGAGGCCCCTGTTAAAAGGGCTTCCAACTGATGAAAATAAATAAATAATACAGGAAAAAAAAAAAAAAAAAAAAAAGTTTGGTACTTCACAAGAGAGTGACAGGAATACGTTATACGAAACAATATAATTTATTTATCCCTTTGAACTTAATATCAGCTCACAGTCACGGTAGTATCCGCTGACGGAGGGCAGCCGGTATAAAAATACAATAGAAAATACGGCAAAAGGTCTTAGCTAATCCCCGCCCTTTCTCTTTCTCAGTTGTAATTTTAGCAGGCTTCTTTTCAGGTGCGCATTCTACCTTCATGGCAATTAACTCTGATGCGAACCACTTGTATTTCTGCTGCCCAATTTACTAGTGTTTTATTCTTGGCCCCCGTTTCAAATATTTCTTTCAAAGGTTCTTCATATAATTTAAAGGTGGAAACCCCTGTGTGTGAGGACCAGCGCAGGTGCCTCGTCTGCACCCTGGTTGTCTCGCCTCGTTGTCTTTTACTACCCAGTGTTCTGCGTACAAGGCGGACACAAAATCTGACCACGACACAACGAAATCATGGCGCAGGTTTGATTCTTCGTAACAACTCTCTACAGAAATTACAAAAAAAACGCATAAGAAAAAGGTAACGTGGACATAAGTCACAGAGTTCACCGATCGACTATACAAAATAAAATAATTGTGCACAGTAAAATGAATCACTCGAATCTCAACATATCTCGTTTTAATCTCATTCCTTTCTCTTCATAAATTTTTCTTCAGTGTAATCTGTCTACCTCACTCAATAAATTTATGTTGTTCATTTACTATTGCTTTCCTTTTTTCATCTATAAACGCCCCACGCATGCAGCCGAAAATCATTTTCCTCAAATTTCAGCAAGATCTCGGTAAATCTTACGCTACAACCTAATATCAAATGACATTATATATGTAATAGTTAAAGGGCAAAATTTACATGTAGTTACACATGAGTAAAAATTTAAAATTGTGAGAAGTTGTGTAATTTTGTTATCGGTTTTCTACGCATCTGTCATTTGTAAATGTCTGATTAATAATTCATATTCTTAAATGATCAATAAATTATATTGATAACAATAGTGATATCGGTTTTATTAACTTTCATCTTTTTCATCACCATGTGGCCCTTACTATCGCGTTATTACTATCGTTGTTATCACTCTTTCATCATTATTTGTTTTTGTGTCCTCTTTCCCTTTATTTCAGTATTGATCATTGTTATTAATAGTTCTGAGTGTTGGGTGCTGAAGTAGATAGCCAAAAAAAGACCAATAGTTTTGAAATGGGGTTTTACAGACGAGTACTGCATATTAGCTGGACAGAGAAGAAGACGAATGATGAAGTGCTGAGAAAAATAAATTGAAAAGGGACCGACTGTTGGACATCTTGAACAGGAGAAATTAAAGTTTTTTGGGTTTCAGTAATGAGAAGTAAAAGTATTGAGAAAACTTGCTGACAGGGATGGTGGTAGGAAACAGAGGAAGAGGCAAACCCAAAAGGGACAAGACTGAGCGACAATATCAAAGATATTTGGGGGCTGTCGATGGGTTACAAGTGGAAAGAAAAGCGTAAGATCGACTTTAGTGGCGAAGGATGGTGGAGAGGTCCACGGCTGCTCAAACATGAGAATACCCTTATTGATGATGATGATCGGGAACCCTATCTTTGTACTTTAATTCATTATTACTATTACCCTTTATATTGTCATCGACTTTTTCCTGTTTTATTTATTACTTTCTCATTATCATATGTATACTAACTTGGTATCTGTTACCAACTATGACTGTAAGACCCTCCCAGAATATATACATATTTCACATACAAATATTGCGTGCCTGTATTATTTATAGAGAAAAGTTTTATGGCTGAAGAAGCTATGGCTAGCATAGTACTATACACACAGCACTGGCAAGCAAGGTAAGCTATAAGGACAACAACCACAGGAATAATGAGCGATGAATGAGATATAATCTGAACGAGAGTGATTGTACAAAGTTGAAAATCAGATTGATATCAAAGAATCATTAGTTTGGGAACATGAAAACCACGAAAGTAACTGAAAATAGCTTCCACATTTAGATCTGTGAAGGAAATACAGATAGTGTAAGTCCCCCATTTACAATCCAGTGTTCATTTGGCAGAAATATCCTTTTACATGAAAGAGTATATCATATTACGGATAGTTGTCTTGTTGAACAGCGCGGTAATGTTGTAGAGGATCATTCATTCTAAATACACTAGGTGACCAGTCCCTTTCCGCCTACTTTGAACCCCAATATGTAATGCCAGAAACTCAATCACATCTGTGTTGACTGGAAAAGGCGACCAAGCGCGATCCCGGAACCTTACAATTGCAAAACCAGCGCTCTACCACTGAGATTGTCCCTCTATGCAGGACTGGCAAATCATTTCCCCCGGGGTGCCACATTTCACTTATTATACAGTATGTGCGCCAGAAAATCATGGCTAGATCAAGAATCACGCTGATTAAGACGATATGATGATGATGTGATGATAATTTAAAAAACCTGGAGGGTGTAAGTGATAATCTTAAAAGACAAAGGACTGGCTTATTTAATCATGTAAAACGGGCGATTGCAAGACTGAAAAATAGCAAAATTTTTTATCATTCATTGAAAAATTTATGCCGCATCAACATCTAAGGTCATTAGACCAAACAAAATACAGCGATAGGGCTTGGGAGAGAAGCCCCAACTAAGGAAGTTTTTTGTGGATTTCCCGAATAGTTAATGATTAACAACACAAGATATGCTAGACATCAAAGGTCACATGCATCATGATAAAGTATTGTAGCGAAAAGGGTAAAAATATACAAACCCGTTTAAAGTTAAGTGGATAAAAAGGGGATGAAGATAAGAAGGAAAAGGCAAGGAGAAGAAAAGACCATGCAAAATTAGTTGAGGGGAGAGCGAGGTCCAATGCAGGGGGGATACCTTACAATGGGCCCAGTCTCGGTTTCCTAAGCCCCGCCCTCATGACTACCAGCAAGGAATGTGCCGCGGGCAGCGTATTTGACACCCCTGCTCTAATTACATCTACCGTGGCGGGGATTCGATCTCACGACAAACGTGGTATAAAAGACCATCGCGCAGCTAGGGAAAATCATTTTCTTATCAAAGACAAGATAGTAAATACTTTAGTACAGCTGAAAGTACCATGTACGCGGAAATGCTTGAAAACAAGCAAAGAAAATTACAAGAGAAAAAGTTCCAGAGTATACAAGAAACTATGAGTGTACATCATTAGGATTTATCTTTTCCAAGTAAAATACTGATATAGTTCAGATAGAAGTTTATTAACCACTGCGTAAGAGTGCACATCGAGAACTTTTTTTTTCTGCAGACTGAACTGATTACATTTTTTATTTACCTCGTCATTATCTTCATAAAATAAACTGCCATCATTTCACAGAAAAGAGAGGGCTTACAGTTGCCTTCTTTATAACAACACAGTTTCTCAATAAAATTCATCCAAAGTAACGTATATGCAGATACAAACGAAAGAGAAACACTGAAGTGTGATATATGTTTCACACATTCTCTACCCACAGTAGACTGCAGACCTAGATGTGCAGATTAAGCTGTGGATGTAATCCAGTAAAGTAAAAGGCAGAATAGATAGAAAGAATAAAAGGTCAATAAATTTATAAAAATATATTTCTATCACAACCAGTTGTACATCTGAAAAATATACCCATATCAGCCAAAAACTGTTAAAACTCAAATAATTCAAGACAAAGCCAGATATCGGGGCGAGCAACCCAAGCCATCCACTCCCGCCCCGGGCCCGTCTCGCTACCACAGGTCGTCTGGGAGGACCTTTCGCGGCCGTGTGAGGTAGTGAGTGACAGGGGCCCAAGTGTTGAGCGGAAGGGGGCCCCAGCGCCTCCTCCTGCTGCGCCGGGCCCACGGTCTTGGATGCCATCGAGGGCGTCGCTCAGCCCGGAGAATGCTGTGCCCGAGTAACTGTCGCTGATGCTTGGCCCATCACCCACGTGGCTAGGACGAGGAGAATCTTAAGAATAGTTACTTTGCACATTTTATTATAAACACCTAAATGAAATCAAGAATTAACCGAGATCTTGTCAGACAATCTTAATCCCCATCCTTTTGAACATAAAATCCTCTCAACAAAGTTTAAGGGGGGAAAAGCATTAGTTGCAGCAAAGCATGTTTTGCAATTTACTCATTTGTAGGTGGGTCTGCTGGAAGACCTCGAGGGTCGATGAATGCCGTTCCCCATCATCAGCTGATCATTAACTCTCCGAACCGCTAACACGCTATTGGGAGACGTTGTTAAAATGTTCATTAAGCCTTCTCGAAATTCACTCAGATCATAACACGTGTGATATAACCTCACAAAAAATATGACAGTTTGAAGAAAAATGCATATCCTGCATGAATAAAAACCATCACACCACTCACTTGCTGGTGTCAAGATGACTAAGGTCATCGATAAACAGTATATTGCTTGGGAAAACCCTTCTACTGCTTTCTTGAAGTATGCTATCAAAAATTTGAAAAGTTCAAATTATTCTCCAGTGATACTACCTACTCATGAATATGTAACAATATTAATATAAAATAAATCATCACAGTAATTATAAAATGAACACTAGTAACTCGTTTTAACGTAAATCACACAGATCATAATAGCATAATTCGTTTATGATTAAAAACAGAACATGGCCGCTGATAGCATTGCATTAAGACGTAAAGATACATTGAAAGATATTTTCAAAAATTGAGAAAAAAATGATAATGTAATATGAATCTCTATGGCTTTTTTAGGGTTGTATCTAAGACCCGCCCTTTTAACCAAAATAGGACACACCCATCGAGATATTCTGGAGGATATGAGGGCGCCATACTCTTGCAAGAGCTCCTCCTGAGCGTCTGCCCAAAAAGCTGCTGTATTCCTTCAGAGAAAACTTGAGGACCTGCAGGGTGAGCAACAGATATCAGAAAGGTCATCGTGAGAGTGTAAGCTCTCACATTACACTCTTTAATTCTAAAAAAAAAGTAACGAGGCCGATGGGCGATTGGTATGCAGACAAAGTCGCGTCTGGCCACGATGCAGAATATGTGTGTGTGGTGTGTGTGTGTGTGTGGTGTGTGTGGGGTGGGGTGTGTGTGTGTGTGTGTGTGTGGTTTGGGGTGTGTTGTTTGTGTGTGTGTTTGGTTTGTGTGGTTGTGTGTGTGTTGTGTGTGTGTGGTTGTGTGGGGTGGTGGGTGTT
>NW_023642167.1:0-40362 GCF_015228065.2 Penaeus monodon | reverse complement strand
GAACCAAAAATTTTGGGCAGTTGGGGTTCTAATTTTTAAATCCAGGGAAACTTTTTATTTAAAAATAAAAAAATATAAATAAGCAAACGATTTTCACATTTCTTTACTTCTTCCCCTTGGAAACGTCTTTCCCTTTGGCTTCACAAAGATCTCAGTTAAAACTTGAAATTTTTGTGTACCATTTCGAAAGACGGGGGTTATGAAATTTGCCCAAATTCGAGTATCAGACCACGGCGGCAGCTAAAAAACAAATTAACTAAAATATTTAAAAAAAATTTCGAGCACAGTTTTTTTTAAAAATATGGAAATATAATTATGGGAAAATTTTAATATTTGTATTTTTTGTGTTTATCTTATTGCAATCATTATCATTTTTATCCCATTTTTATTATTCCTTTTAAAAATATAAAATCAATCATAAAATTCAGGGTCGGGGAAAGGGCCTAACACTTTCTATAAATTTTCTGGAAAAATTTACATCACAATATTCTGGAATCACCTTATAGCTAAAGAGAAAGGGGTAAGCAGAAGATCAGGTCAAAGACGAGCAACAGCGGCTAAAAAGAATAAATTTTGTTTGTGGTTTTAAAAATCCTGTAACTCCTAGACCCTATGGTTACGAACCCCCAACAACACGTCCTTTTTAGGTTTTAAACTAATTTTTACGCTTTTTTTCAAATTAATGGAAAGGGAAAATACATATGGAACATTTTACTGACTGGCATTCCAAAAGAAATCTACAGAATATATTTCTTGCAGGCTGTTAAACTAAAAGTAAAGAACAAAAGCTCCACACCAAAATATTTTACATATATACATTCAATATGTACATACAAAAATAGAAAACTTCTGAAAAGACCAAATATTTTTATATTATAATTATATATTATAATATTTTTTATTAATTTAATTATATATAAAATATAATTTTTGTGTGTGTTGGTGGTGTGTGGTGGTGTGTGGTGTGTGCGTGTGCGTGTGGTGTGCTTTTCGGTGCGTGTGCAAGTGTGAGTGTTTGTGTGTATAATATAAAATTATTATATATATATTATAAATAATAATATAACATAAAATATATTACTATACATATATATATACATATACATAATATATATATTATATATATTTATTATATAATATACATAATATATACATTTTATTAACTATATATATACGTATATATTTTATAATATATATATATATACATATATATATATATAAAAATACATATATATAATATATATATACTTATATATATACATATACATAATTATATTTAATTATATATATTATATATATTAATATAGTCAAAATTTTTATCATGTTCTTTTTCTTCAAATTTTTGTTTAAGTCTTAATTCATTTATTTTCTTTTTTACATTTAATTTATTCCCGGATTCATTATCGATCTGACAACTTTTTTTTTTTATTTCATATTCATATTCATAACTTTTATTAGTTTATGTTCAATGATTAAACCCGTATAATTGTTAGTTCATTAAAAAATCACTTCCCTTTATCCATTGTTAAGCTCTTCGAATTGTTTAGGATTTTTTTTTTTTAGGGTTCTTAGACACAGGGGAGTAACAGTTTTAAAATTTTTTAAAAATATTGCTATTTCTCTATCAAGAAAATATGAAAAATTTTCTCTATTTTCCCGTTCTTTTCCGGTTTTCTTGCCTTCTGTGTTTAAGTTCTTTCTCACGTGTATAATATTATTTTCAAGAATTTGTAAAAGCAAAGGTAGGAGGACGGTGATACAGCGATGCGGGTGCAGGTCGCCGGCAGCAGTATTTTTTCAAATTTTGTCCCCTGCTCTGGGGTTTCTTTGTTTCCGTTTCGGGAGCGTGCGTGAGTGAGAAGGAAAACCCCCTGACTCCTGCCCACCTGCCCCTTGTCACCGCAGCGCACAAAAAAACCCAAGAGTTGCCCTACGTCGCTTGGGTTTCCATGGCAAAAAGGGGTTTCAGGGTTTTTTATTTTTTTTCCCCCTTTGGTTTTTTTTAAAAAGGGTTTATATAATGAACACCTGGGCATTTTATATATATTATATTATAAAAATTTATATATTATATATATATATATTTCTTATTGTGTGTGTGTGTTTGTGTGTGTGGGGGTGGTGTGTTAAATTATTAAAAATATAAATTATATACATATTCATATTTTTCATATATTTGAATATATCTAATCTACAATATAGTATATATAATTTATTATATATATATATATATATATAATAATATATATTATATATATCATATAAAATACATATTCATTTATATATAATATATATATATATAATTATATATATATATAATAAATATAGTGTGGGTGTGTGGTGTGTGTGTGTGTGTTGTGGGTGTGGTGTATTGTGTTGGGGTTTTGTGTGTGTTGATGGTAAATTTCTTTTTTTTTTTTTAGAAATTTTCACTTTAGAAGCCAAAACTCTCTGAATTTATGGTTTAAAGAATGTAGCTGCATGCTTGAAAAATTTTTTATGGTTGATATAGGACCCCTGTAGATTGATATATATAATTATATAATTTAAAATATATATATATTATATATGTATATTAAAATAATGTTTTATATATACATTTTATATATATATATATATATATATATATTTATTAAAATATATATATATATAAATCTACAATTTGCACCAACAACCACTTAAAACTAGTATTTTTCTCCTAGCTCTCCTTGGCCTTCAGAAACCCCATGGCATTTCGCGATATATAAAAAAAGGAAATAATACGAAATGCTCCGATAATAAGCTGATTGACAATTTTTTGGCCCCCATTTTCATTCTGCACTGTCTGGAACGGTCAGGTTAATTTTTTCTTCCTTCTCTACTGGGTTTTCCCTTTAAAAAGGATGCGGGTTTAGTTTTTTTCCCCCGTGCCCCCCTTTCACGGTTTTTTTTTTTGCTCCTTTTTTGTTTTCCGATGTTTTTCCTTTCAGGAATTAGATTATTTTTTTCCTCTTCCCTTTCCCCATGTCCTTTTTCCCCGGCGGGATGAGCGGTTTCTCCCCTCTCCCCTCAGCGAAGGGGGGGGATGAACGGAGGTGTTTTGCTTGCAATTCCTTCTCCCCTTAGCCAACTATTACAGATGGGGGTGGTCTGAGAAAGGGCTTCGGTTTGCTCTCCCTCTTCCCCCCCCTTTTTTTTCGCTCCCCTTAATTCGCCCTGCTCATTGGGAGGCGTAAATCCCCCAGGACCGAGGGGTACTTATGCTGTGAGCCACCAGGGGGCTCCCCCTTTCCCCCGTCGAGACCTATTTTTCGGGTTGACCGGACTTTTTTGCGAATGCTCGGTTGAGCTCCGCGACTAGCAGGAATATAACGTCCAAAAAAACTCCCCCCTCGCCCACCGAATGGCCACACAACTGAGCGAGAGGCCCCCCCGGTCCAAGGGGCCCCCCTACCCGGCTTCCGGGTCATCGGGCGTGTGCCCAAACCCCTCACTGGGGACCTTGACGTCAGGAATATATAGGAGGGGACCACGACCACCCAAAATTCATAAAAAGTAAAAAAAATGAACGAAAAAAGAAACTTAAAGACCTTAACTAAAAAAATATACCTTAAAACTATACTTAAACACACACAAAACAACCCCAAACCCAAACCTCACACACCACACACCAAAACCATACATAAAAATATATATATAAATAAAAAATTATTATATATATATATATTATATTATAATAATATATATAAAATATATATAATATTGTATATATTTTTATTAATATAATATATATATTATATATATATATTATAATGTATTAATTATTATATGTAATAATATATATTTATTATTATTATATATATATATATATATATATAAAATATATAATTTAAATTAAAACGAAAAATTTTAAACTAAAAAGGGATACCAGTAAAATAAGAAAACACGGCTACCGCTACTAGAAAAAATGAAAGCATTTAGGAAAAACAATAAAATATCCCATACCAAAAAAAAAATTAGTGTTAAAAAAATTAAAAGGGGGGATCTTAGCCAGCTAACCAATGAAGTGTAGTCCACGATTCTCTTTTAGTTTCGGGGCAGATCGGGCAAGTTCGTTGTGCGGCGACGTTCAGTCTCACTCGGAAGCCCCCCCAAACCTTAATTTATTGCTTGGGGTCTGTAGGATAGTACAATAAATTTTCTTTCTGAAAATGTTATCCCTTCCCCCCATCTACTACGCTGACGTTGGGAAACGTACGCTGAAAGCAACACGTTGGCCTGGTCCTTTTTGTTTTAGGTAGCCTGGTAGACGAAATTAGGGGGTACTCTGGAAAGGTGGGTCCCCGCTTTAAAAAGGGGCAGCTGGTACGCTGACATTGTTCCTTGGCCCCCTAACCATCTCATCTAGAAGGGGCCCTTTTACTAATGCTGCAAGGGCACCATGTTGCAGAGTTGCCCCCAAGCCAAAGTGGTTTACAACGTTGGGTTTATCTTCGGTTCTTTCCACGGTAAAGATCCTCCGTAGAAGGGAAGGAAACCCCGGTGGGTCCGTTCCCCAGGCACCTCAACAAATTTAGAGTTCCTGGTTCTTCGCCATGTTTCCAGTAACTTCAGTGTAAGTGATCAAGCCCCTCACCAGCTCATCGAAAAACGTTTTTCCCCGTGGGAATCATTGCCCCCCAAACCATGGCTTTTGCTGCTCAAAGGGTTTCCCCCTGCATGGGTCCTGCTTATCATCCTTTCCCCACACCATATTTGACATGTAAAAGTCCTAAAATGGAAAGACACTTTTAATAACCTGCGCCTCACCTCCTTACCTTTATCTGTAAGCACCACGTTTAAGTTACGCACCTACATCACTGTAAGTAATCATTTTTAATATAGGGGCGGTCATTAATCTCTATATGCACGTTATTATTATTTTATTGTTTAATTAATATAATTAAAAAAAACAAACTGATAATTCAAAAATAAAGATAATGAAAATAAAGATAACAATCTTTTTGATAATAGTTTTTATTGTTTTTTTTATTAGTATAATTACAATTTATAATTATATATATATTAATAATAATATAATATAAATAATTTTAATATATAATTTAAAAAAAAAACGTATGATTTCAATAAAAATTATAATAATAAGAAAAACGGATTTTTTTTATTTTATTATTATTTTTTTTAATATACTTCACTATTTAAAATAAAACCAAAAAAATTATTGCGAAAAAATTACAATAATAAAAATGATAATTATAATAATAAGGGGTGTGTGTGTGGTGTGTGTTGTGGTGGTGTGTGTGTGTGTTGTGGTGTGTGGGGTGTGTGTGTGTGTGTGGTGGTCGTGCGTGCGCGCGCGGCGGGGTGTGTTTAAAATTTTATATTATAATATATATATATAATATATATATATATATTATTCAATATATAATCCATTTATATATTTTATATATATAATATATATATTATAAATAATATATATATTATTAAAAAATGTATATATATAATTATAATTATATACATAATAATATATATTATATATATATATATATTATATTTAATATATATATATATATTATGTGAAATGTATTTTGTACGAGACAGATTGATTAAAAAGATCTACAGCATTGACCCACAAATACCCCTTCTCCTATGACTTGCTCTTGAACTACCGCCCGAATCGTTCGCCGGGAATTCCGTACCCCAGGCACAGGGAGGTAAGGAAAGGTCGGGGGGAGTTTGGCGAGAGCAGGGTGGGAAAAGCAGCCCGGAGGGTGAACGCCCGTGAAAGGAGCAAAGGCTTCGGAAAGCAGGGGACAGGCGGCAGAGCGGGACGAATGGTCGGCACCCTTTTTAACCCCCATCTGATTTTAAATTCTGCAGATTTCGACCGCTTGGTATTAATAAAAAAGGAGAATATATCGTCTATCCTGGTTTGGATTTTTTTTTAAAATCCTTCGAACAAGGCCGCCTTTTTTTTACAAAAAAAAAAAAAAAGTAAAAGTTTTTATTATAAATGATCAAAACCATTTTCCCCCTAAAACCTAAATTTTTCCCCCGCTACCCTTTTTACCCCAAATTTAAAAAAGGACATATAAGCGGGCTTAACCCCGTCAACGAGCGTTTCGGCCTTGCGTTGTAACGACGGGTTTTAGATCGTTTCATATATTCTATATTGTTTCATATATTTGTTTTTAAAGTTGTGGTGTTATTGTGTGTTATTATATATATATAAATATATATTATATATATAATATTTTATATATAAAAATATAATTATGTGTGGGGGTGTGGTGTGTGTGTTATATAAATGTAAATACACAAAATATTATATATAATAATATAATATACATATATAGGGAAAAAATAAGATATATAAAATAGATTTTTTTTTGGTATATATATGTAATCTATATGAAAAAAATAAACACCACATTGGGATCGATAGTGATGACATTTGGAAGATGTATGGTTAAAATTATAAAAGTGACTCATGTAATATTGACAGTCTCAATGAAGGGAGTACCATGACTAATGTAAAATTTTTCATATCCTTTCCCCCCCCAATTTTCCTTCCCCTTTGTTGTCGTGGGGAGGCTTAGGGGGCGGAGACTGGGACAAAAGGGTGGGGAACCCCCCAAAACCTTTTGGGACTAAGCCCTGATCAACTATTTTGCATGGTTTTTTCTTTTTTGTCCCTTCAAAAACCCTTCTGTATCCCCTCCCAGGTTGAACCCGTGTAAAAGGATAAAGCTACTTTGTGCCAGTCCTGAACGGCCCCTGAGGGAGCCATGGGCACGGTATTCCCCTATTAGTTACCTAGCCCTTCCCCTCAAGGGGCCCGGGGGGGGATTTTTTTCCCCCCAAACTAATCCGCTTCCCCAGGGCCCAGAAATGAAAACATACCCCCTTTAGGGGCATGAGGTTTTGCCCTTTATCAAATAGCCCCAACGATGAAAAACCCACCCATTCCCTGACCCCGGCCCCTTTGACCACGGCCCCGAACACTGCAAAAATACCCCTCATCAATGCCACTAACAGTAGCCAACAATAACCCTTAAGGAACATTTCCACTCTCCCAGCAGCTAAACTCAACCTCTACCCCCAAACCCCCAAACATCAACCCCCCCCATCCCCCTTATTAATATTACGCCTTTTGCCCACCTCTCCATAACCACCTCCCTCAACCTACCCATCTTCGTCCCGCCCCCGCCCTTTACTCCCCTATCTCACAACAATCTTGAATACTCTCTTTAGGCGAAAAATGGGACCGTTTTTTTCGTGCCCCTCCCACAGCCCCCTACTCTGACAACACCCTTCTCTTTCCAACAATGTCCCCAAAAGACAAGTAGGTAAGTCTTTTTCCCGTAGCCGACCCGACCGCTCCCGTCTTGTCACAGTAACATCCGAAAACCAATTTAAGCATTAACAAAACAATTTGACCTATATGGTAACCCCCATCCTTGCAGAACCCCATCCAACCCTCAATACTTGCCCGGAACATTTTCAATCTCCCCAGAAAATTGCCCAACCTATAAAAGATTGGAAAAATGGGGGAGAAGACCTACTTCCGTTCACAGACTATGATGAAAACATCATACAATGCTACTCCTTTCCCCCCAAGGAAATGAAAAAACCCACAACATACAAAATTCCCTTTCCCGTAAAAAGCCCTTTCCCCTTTAACGTCTACATAGGGGGGAAATCCCTCCCTGTTCGTCCATACCAACCTCCCCCCACTCGGGCCCAAAAATTTGTTGCCGTCTGGGACACCCACCAGACATTGCCGTTCCACAGAAATGCCCACTATGTGCCCAACCCTGGCCATACCCGATCAAAATGCCCACAATAGGGGCACATGTGCCAACTGTGGGGGCCCCCCAAATGATTTTATGGGGGCTGTCCCCCCTAAAAATTTTAGTTGGGTAGAAAATCTCAGATTCAAACTTGGACTCACACTACGTGAAGAACAAAAAAGCACGTCGAGGGGTTTCTCTCTTACCCTTCTCCAGTAATACTGCTCATTCCCCTTTCCCCAAAAACCCACCCCCCCTACATCAAACTCCCCCTCTTCTAACCCCCACCTTCTTCGTCAAACTTTTTTGCCATCCTAAATCCAGACACCCCAATTCACTACAGATACCCCAATCCCACTACAACCCCAACACCTTCCCCTCTCCCTCCCCAACCCGTAACGACAAACAAATGCTCCACCCTTCTTCCCTCCCACACAATCCCTCCACCTTCCTTTCCTCCTACCCCTTGAACACCGTCCTCTCTTCCCCCCCTCAAAAGAAACCTTTATCCCCAAAAACTCCCCAACCAACTCCTCAGAAAAAAAACTATTGAAATATTAAGATTACTTAATGAAAACTGACCCCAAACCCCCAAAAATCTTACAACTGCCCTTCCCACCCCAAAGTAACTGCTGAACCATCCCCCTCCAAACGAATCCCCCCAAAAAACCCTATCCCCCACCCCTCCCAACACATTCTTTCATATCCTTTCCTCTTATAACCCATCTATAGTATGCCTTCAAGAGCCCTTTCTTACAATCCTCCAAAAACAATCCCAATTACTTTTTTGTTTTTCCCCCACATTCCCTTTATTTTCTCGTCCATATTATCAATCAAAAAACCTTTGTCACCCCCCCCTTTAAAACCAATGCCCCTTTGCACAGTTATTCGTTTTTCCCTTTCATCGTTGGATCACAGTGATTTAAATCTACTTCCCCCCTTCCCACCCCAATGATTCGTTGTTTTTGAAAATCTAATTTCCCAACTTAAACCCCCTTTTCCCCTCTAGTTGGTAAATTTAAAACTCCGCCACACTTTTTTGGGGTTTTCATCACAAACTCCCGGGGGCCGACTCTAGAGCGCTTCCTCCCCACAGCTGCCCTTTAAATATTTTAAATTCAGATCGCCCCCACCCCTTTTGTCCGCACGAAATCTTTTTCATGCATTGACCTCTTCTTCCCCCCTTCCTTCATTTAGATTTCCACTGGTGACTTAACACTTCCCCTATAGTGCCCATTTTCCAGTTCTCCTTTTCCATTCATACGTCCATTTCCCAAAATCCCCACTTGGGGCTTTAAGACCGACGGGCTATTTCACTTCACCTTCTGTTTTTCAACTCCTCCTCCTCCCCCCCCTTTTCAAAAATGATACATTTTTTCACAAATACATTTTTAAGACTGCACTAAGCTATCCCCAAAAACCTCAAGACCATATACCTCTAAATTGTTCCAGGTGGAATTCTGATTGCACTAAAGCCTTCGTTTAAAAAGTCACCTGAACTTTCCCGCTAAAAAAGAGGTACTCCAAATAACTATCACCCTTACTCCTTTAAAAGAGATCTGCAATCTTTGTGTACAATCCGGATTAGTAAAACAAATACAGGCGAAAATTTTGTTTCATCAAAATTTCTCCTCACATCTATCTCAAATGTTTGGCGCCCAATCCATAAACATCGGCAAAAATCCCCCCATCCTTTCCCCCCATCCTCCATATTCGAGATACCCTCTTTTGATCCTCTCCAAAATCGCTAATGACGGGTGATTATTTCAGCCAGGTCGTGTGGGTTTTCACCTTTCTCCACATTTTCTTTATTTTAAAACCACCAAAAACGTCCCCCATTACCTTACCCATCCCCAGCTGTCCTTAATGCTCCATTTTCTTTCTAAAATCATTGCTGCCCCAAATCGTGCCGCAACACTCTGAAGGCCCTGACGTTTTCACTACCGTATGCTCCGGGAACTCCCCTCTTCCCCCTTATCCTTTCCCATTAAAAATTTACAAAATACATATGGGGAAACAGGGAAAATTTTCCTTCTGATTGGCAAAGCCTTATCCTTCCTTTTCCGAAACCCCTAAATAGGGTACCCTCCCTCAAGACATCGTCCCATCGCACTAATACGGGTTGTGCAAATTGTTGAGCGAATGGTGAACTTCCGCTTAATTTTTTTATTTGAATTCAAAAATTTCTCTCCCTTCCAATTTGGGTTTTGCCGGCCCGAAGCACAGTGACCCCCTTGCTCATTTTGAGACATATATTACATCTGCATTTTCAGCCATGAAACCCTACTAGTATATTTTTTTATCTAGAAAAAAACATATGATCGCATGGCGGTACCAAAATTCTCCAAAAATTGTCCCTCTAGGTCATAGAAACTGGTGTCTTCATAAAGTCCTTTTTCTCCCAAGCACTTTCCAGGTCAAAATTGCCCCCTGCCACATCTTTCTTTTCCTCAAATCGAGGTGTCCCACAAAGGGAGTGTGCTCAGTACCACTTTTCCTTCTTCTGTTAATGTTTTGTCTCAGTTTTACCACCGGAGCCCGGTCATCACTATATTTGATGATTTAACCATCTATGCCTCTGGCACACCCATACCAAAAATTTTTACCAATTTCTTCAATCTGCAATCTCATCAGTATTTACTGGGCCACAAACCCTGGCTTCACTTTTCTACTTAAATTTTCTCCACCTTTTCTCCGTCATGTGTAAGACCCCCACCCCCCTCTTCCTATATGGCCTCCACCCAAAGCCTTCCTCTGGAAATTTCCCAGGGGTCATTTTTGACTCCAAACTGTCCTGGCGAGACCATATTCTACACATTTAAAAAAAAAAAGCTTCTGCCGCCTTTGAAACTTAAAAAATTGTCCCCTATATCATGGGGCTCAGATCGCAAACTCCCTTCATCTTTTAGTTGTTTGATCCTCTCCCTCTTTTTATGGATGCCATACTTCCCCTGCCCCAATTCCTCCTTGCCCATCTTGATACAATCCTCACTGGGTCTTCACGGGCCAGGCGCCTTTCCTCCCCGCCAGTTGAGAGCCTGTACACTGAATCAGGCATACCAACTCTATTCGAGTCGTGCCTTCTTCTCTTCCCATGCTATGTTCGATTCCCCAACATTCCCCATAACTAACTATCCCCCAATCCCTATTCTTTCCTTAGCTTCATCTCCAGTTTACCTACTCCTTTTCCATCGCAGGTACCCCCTCTCCCATTCCCCCCTTTCCCCCATCTCCAAACCTCTCCGTTCTCTGTCCATTGTCCCCCACCCCCCTATTTGCTTTTGTTTTCCCCCGACCCACCAAAAACAAAAATCCCTCCTACTTTTTTTCTACCCATTTCTTGACCATGTCCCCCACCCTTCCCCCTAGTATTAAAGATATACTGATGGCTCCCAAAACCACCTCCCCTGTGTATTTGCAGTAATCTTCCCAAAATCGTACATTCAAATATTTTCCCCTTTCCCCCTGAATCATGCCTTTTCACAGAAATTATGCACTCCTTTTTTTCTAAAAAACAATATCACTTTCCTCTTCCTTTTTACAATTTTTTTGACTCCCGTAAACTCATTAACCTCATAAAGTCAATAACCCCCCCAACCCCCTTGTTTGTAAGATCCGAACTGGTTGGTCTACCCGTCCAACGCCCAAAAAAAATCAAATTTTTTTCTGGGTGCCCAGCCCTTTGGGAATTCCCGGCAATGAACAGCAGATAAATAGCAGCCACGCCCCATGTCCCATCATACCAACCACGCTTGTCACTATTCCCCGCCACGGTTATTTTCCCCCCTTTAAGACCTTTATAACGATGGCAATCTTTTTGGTCAACCTCCGCATAATAAATTACTTCTTAAAACAATCAATCTCTTTCCCGGTCGCTCCATTTTATCGGAAAAGACTTGGAGCGCTCCTGCCCCTTACGCATTTGGGCCCCAACCCCCTAACACCTCCAATCTGGGTGTCACAATCTGATCCCCCCCTTTTGTTTTCCCATGTAATGTTCCCCTTTCAATCCCCAAAATCCCTATTGTCATGCCCCCGTTTTTAAAAAAACCCCTACCTTGCTTTCCCCCACCTACCCCCCTTCCCGACCTCCCAAAACCCATCCACATCCCAAGAAACCCCCCACTTTCTCTTAAAAACCCATTTTCCCTTTCCTCAAAAAAAACATATCCTTTATTAATCTAACTCCTTACCACACCCACCCTAACCCTTTAAATCCCAATCCTTGCCCACAGACAACTAATCCTTACTCAAACCACCCTTTCCCTAACATTAACATATGCTACATGACCTTAGATGTCTACACATTTATCTTTTTTTTAACCATTAACCTTTTCAATCCGTTTTTCCCCCAAAAATGCAGGTACTTTCGGGTTGGGGACAATAAAATCTTTGTTTACCCGAAATCGAAGTCTGTAAGTGGAGAATTTAATTAAAAAAAATTAGAATACATATTGATTAAAATGGTTAATTGAGACGAGTCTGTTGCTTCCCCCCACACACAGGGAAAGACTGAAACATGAGGCGACCCAAACAAGCCATTTTTTATTTAGCTTTGTTATTAAAAAATTTATTTTTTTTTTTTTAATTGGTTTTACAAACAGGGCTACACTTGTACAAATCCCCCGAGCTTATCGAGTATCCTATCTCGCCGTTTACCCTTTAATTTAATTTTACGAAAAATTTCACGTGATCTTATTTTCGTTATAAGTATGACCGGGGGAAAGGGAAAAAAGATCAAAGTAAAGTGTAGGAAGGAAAATCGTGAATGATATAGGGCTGATTCTTTTTGACCAAAGTAAAAAAACGAAAAATGGGTTTATTAATTTATCAAATGGTCATTTAGTTATAATTATAGAAGGGAGGGTTAGAATTTAAATTTAACTTGAAAAAAGTTAGTAGAACAAAATTTCTCTTTTTCCTCTTTAATGTTTTTACTAAATTTACTTTGTGAATTTCATTTGTTATTTTTATACTTTTAAGAATTAAAGAAATTGGAAAAACTGTTTTCATGACCGTAAACCCACGGCCTAAGACCTTTAAAGTAATGCTTACGAAATAAAAAATTTTGGGTTTTTTGGGGGTTTCCTTAAAAATCCCAAAAATAACCGATACCAAAATAATTTTTCTTTTTTGCATTAAAATTTAATTTGAAAAATTGGCACATAATTTTTTATTTTTAATATATTATTATACTATATATTATTTATATTATAAATTTATGATATATTATATTTTTTTTATATATACGTATATATAAATATTGTATTATACATTTTTTCTCATTATATTATATATAATATATATATATATATATATTTTTTAAATATATATAAATATTTTTTTATACAATAAATGTATGTATATACAAATATTATATATTATATATATATATATATATATATATATAGTTTAACATATCATTGTAGTATACACAAAATATATATTATATATATATATATATATATAATATATATTTTATATATATATATATATTCATGTAGTTTTTACACTATTTGTAAAAAAAAGAAGAGAGAAAAAAAAAAATAAAACAAAAAAAATATATATCACGACCACACACCGCAACACACCCACACACACCCCAACACACACACACAACACACACCACACACAGATACACACGCATACATTCAACACAAACACACACAAACCAAAACACCGGCACACACACACACAGGCAAAAAACCGAACCGGGCACAACAACCCACACACACACTCAGACACCCACACACACTCAGACCCAACCACACACTCAGAACACACACACACACAGGCACGGGCACACATACATACACGCACACATACCCCCCCCCACACACAAAATACACACATTGTTATTTTCACCCACCACACACAAACACACACACACACACACACACACACATCACATTCAATACATATATATGTAATACGCACACAAAAATATATATGGTTTTTATGCGAAAGGGTGGTAAAGTGAGGGTGGGGGGTAGCCTAGATTGTTAATGCTTGCATAACTTTTCGCTTGTGCTCCCACCATGGCTACCCCCTAGTGCAAAAAAGGGAGAGCTTGCTATAAGCCTTTCTTACGAGATTCTGCAGTACCTCCTCGTGGCCATCCATGTAAGGGGGCACCTTGGGTCCCGGGCCCAAATATAGGAATCTCGGAGCGGCAGGACCCCCCGGGGTACGGAGGTATTGCCCACCGGAGTGGGAAACCCCCGGCTCCGTATCATCCCCTTTCCCCTTTACCCCCCTGGGGTAATTGGGGGCTCGGGGGAGGTGGGCCCAAACAAACAGAAAAAAAAAATCCACAAAGATCCAGAAAATTTAGGGCACTAGCTCTTAAAAAAAAAAAAAAAAAAAAAAAAAAAAAAATAATAATAATAATAATAATAATAATAATAAAAAATAAAAAAAAAAAACTGCCAACGTAACTTTAACCGTTTGGGGCCCAAAAAACCCCAAATAGAGGGCTCATAGGGGTCCTTTTTTCGGACCCTGTACCATAACTTGGGAATAAAGCGGGTCATTCTTCAGCTAAACATGCAAAATTTTTCAAGATCTTTGGCTTTTACAGCTCCTTTGTGACCCTTTCGTATGTGTCCAGGGAGAGCAGCTGGCCCCCTTTGTTTTGATTGTAGAAAACGCATTGTAGTTGAAGTAAGTCAGTGATAATGGTACTCGGGTTCTTTAAAAGAATGTATTTTCCGTGATATTTAGTATTTATTTTCGGTTCTTTTCCCTTTTTGCTTATTTTTAATTTATTTACGCTGAGCTTGAGATTTTTTTTCGAAATAGTAAAAAAAGCAAAATCGATAGGGAAAGACAAGTCTTTGGTTTTTAAATTTTGATATTTTTTATTTCCTAGAAGTCTATTTAAGATCTCATGATAACGTACATGGTTTTTTATTATTATTACAGTTATTGTTTCTGTTGCATTAGAGTTTTTTTACCAGTTTTGTTAGTATTATGATTATCATTATCTAATAAAATGATCATAATAATGATATTTTTATTATTTTCCCCTTTTTTGTTCTTCTTATTATCACCATTATTACTATCATTATTAATATTATTATATTAATTTTTGTTGTTAAAAGCTTTTTTTGCCATAATCTTATTGTTATTCATTATTTTTGGGTTTTTATATTTTATCAACATTTTTTATCAGCAGTAGTCCATTTTGTTTTTATCATTATCTTTTTTTGGGGGATAATTTAATTTTTATTTGGTAGCGTTTATCAACTAAGGTAATGTCATGTGGTTTGGCGATTTGGGGGATGCCTCTGGGTGTTTGAAAGTGACCCCCATAGTCACAATAAAAAAGAAAATAAATACACCCTGGCTGGCTAAAAAGGCAACATAAAAAGAGCATCCATATTATACATTTTTTACACACAACTTTCAAAATAACCCAAATACACAGAAAACACAATAACTTACTTGAAACAGAGGCAACCCACCACACATGAGAACACCAGTCCCAGTAAAGACCCAAAATGGTCTGTCCCAAGATAAAGCCTCTCTCCTCTGACCGCCTGGTTTGGCCTTTTTACGGGGGGGCTTCCCCGGGGCTTGGTGGGTTTTTTTTTACCCAAATGATTTTCATTTTATTTCTTAAATGGTTAAAAGGTGAGGTTAAAACAAGTTTAATATATTTAAATAAAAAGAATAGTAAAACTAACAAAAATGGACACATAAAAAATTAAAAGACAAAAATACGAAAAAGTGAAAGAAAGGGACCGTGAGGGAAAAAAAGGAAAACACAAAGAGAAAAAAAGAGAGAGAAACAAAAAATAAAAGGGGAAAATTAGCGAAGCAAAAGCAAGAAAAAGGGGGAAGGTAAGTATAGAATTAAAGGAAGTAGTTATAAGTATGTTCGTGCGTGAAATATGTAGATGTATAAGTAATCAGGACCCAAAGGGAAAAGGTAAGTCAGAGGGTATAAAAAACAGATTTATTTTATTAAAAAAACCAGAAAAACAGCAAAACCCCGTCTTTGCAGGGCGAAGGGGTCCTTAGAGTTCCTGTAAAGATTCATACGTCAGGGGAAAAGGGGGCCCGAAGCCGCGGGGTACCCGCCCGTGCCCGGGGGAAAATTTAATACAATTATCCTAATAAAAGAAAAAAATTAAAAATTATTATTATTAAACACCATCATTACATTATTGTCATCATTTTTAATATCATTTCACCATCATTATTTTATTTTTGTTTTTATTTTTATTATTTTATATTGTTTTTATTAGGTCATTTTTCTATTTTTTTTTATTATTTTTTTATTAATTAAATTATCATTATTATTGTTCCTATTTTTGCGTTCCATTGTTAATACTATTGCTATTGTCATTATATCTTACTTCTATTATCTTATTCTACAATCATTGTTTTAGTTAGTAGCAGGATATAGATTTTTGATTATCATATCACTAATTCGTTACTATTCCCCATTTTGTTTTCCCCCTCTTATTTTACCCTATTGTTATCTACACTATCAGTATCACTATTTTTTAGAATTTATTTCTTATCATACTATTAGCATTCATTATCATTACCTTCATTCATCACCCTCATCATTTCGTTATTTTACATCACTTCATCGTCATGATTATCATTACCGTTATTTTTATTATTTTTTATGAAAAAGTTTCCTTAGATCGCAAATTTAAATCAAACCCCGAGTCCTCCAGTGCCCTGGGGTATTGAAGTTTGAGGAAGGGAAACATCACGAAAACAGAAAAAATTGCAGAACCAAAAATAAAAAACATCCATTCAAATCAACTCACGCACACAAAAAAACAATCAGATTGATAATGCTTTCTGAGAAAGTGCTGTGCTGTTTAAGACTATTTTTGGATTTCTTCTAATTTTGGGTTTCCGGGTATTTGCTCAAAAAATTTAATTATCTGACCTTTTTTTTTTATAAGGCTAAGAGCTCCAAAAACAACAGGAAAATTTTTTGGTTTTAAAAATGCCCATCTTTCCCCCCTCATTTCCAGGTTTTTATCTTTGTATCTTTTGAAACTTTTTTTTGGGGACGTTTCTGTCTGAAGGGATGCTCAATTTTAAAAACAGGCAAGTGTTTTTTATTTTACCCTTTGATACGATATCTGGACGATTTCCCTGTAAGTACGATCTTGTGAATTGGAAAGTTCCAAAGATTGTAGCATTTTGCCTTCAGAACTGGCTCTGGATGGTGTTTGTAAATTTTCCTGTGTTCCGATGGAAAGTTTTTGCGATTTTTCCAGTGCGGGTACTTGCCCACTCTGTATTCGATTTTTGTACCATTGGGTTTTTAATATTGAGAACCAATACAAAGGTGATCAATTTCTAAACCCTTGTTCAAAAAAAACCTACACTTTGAGTCAGTGCCTTGTGCAAGATGTTAGCTTGATAGTTTCTGGTAAACAAACTTTAATCTTGTCTCAAGAAAAAAAAACCCTCTGTTTCCCCTTTTGTCCAAGTTTCTAAGCCACGATGGGTTCAATTTCATCTACATCATGTGTTTCTTCAGTTGCAAACTGCCCCGGGAGGGTTTTTTCATCCACCTAAATTCAAGTTTTTTTTGTCCACCTTTTTTTGCTTTTTTTTTTTTTTATGTTACAGCCATGTTGGCAACTTGTTCGAATTTTTCGCTTCAATCCCAAATTCCTGAGAAAATTTATTTGTTCCTTTTACTTTTGAGTGTAACCTTTTAAGTTTTCATGACTCTAACTAATTTAAAGCATCAAATCGCTGTTAGATCTAAATTTAAAAGGACCAATTGTTGTTGTTTTTTTACGATAATTCCAATCTCATCCCCCACCCCCTTTTACTTCTAGGGACTACAGACGGCCCACGTCTGATTTAGGTGATACATTCCGTTGCTGTAAATTGCTTCCAAATTTGGTGAAATTTTTTGAGTTCATGTAAGGGACCCGTCTATCTGTTAAAACTATATGTACCCAGGTATTCAAGAGGTTGATTGTTTTAGTTTGTTTTTGAGTTTTGATTTTTTTTTCAGGATTGCCCTTCTTTGGGATGCATTCTTACGTATTTTTTTCTTCATCTAGATTTTTTGACCCCATTTCCTTGTTTTTTTCCCCAATTTTTATAGGTTTTTTTTTGATCCAAATTCTTATATTCGGTATAAAATCTTACTTTATATTGTCAATGTCACAGTTTTCCTTGTTTAAAGGGGTTGCTTTAGCCCCACTTTTCGAGCCCAAAATTCATGCCTATGTCATCACTGAAATCTTTTACTTTTCAAAACCTTTCAATTCATTATTTTTCTGACGTAAATTTTAAAGTCCCCATATAAATAAAAATTGATTTTTTTTGTCCATGATTTATTCCTCCCCTGTTTTTTAAAAAAGAGGAGAGGGGGAAAATGCCATACAGAAAAAAAAGGGGGAAAAAAAAGATCACCCGGAAGATCCCCCTTGATTCGCTTTTTGAAATAGAAAACCTTTCCCTGTGTTTGAGGAAAGTTTTGTCTCCCATAATGTTGCGTTTCGAAGAAAGTTGATTAAGACGGGAGGACTTTGAAAATTTTTAGGATTTCAAGACCAAGAGTGTGGGACACTTAAAGGCTTTTTTTTAGTCGATCTAAGCGTACTTTTGATGTCTGGTTTATATGAGCCTTTTCGAGAAACATTTTATTTTTTTGAGCTTGATTTTTACACCGTATGATCCTCGCAAATCCTTTTTTTTTCGTTGGAAAAATAATTTTTGTTTTTGCAGTGTCCCTTTGGTTTTTCAGTTAAAAATTTCGGTAAATAATTTTAGGTTTTTTTTAAGCATGTAATGGGTCGTGTTTTTTGGGTAGTGTTTCGTTACCTTTTTACCAAAAGATAAGTATCCCTTACATAACCCTTTAGAGTTAAGTTTGGGGTCTATCATAAAAGATTTTTAAAAATTTGATGTAATTTGGCATGTGTGAAGAAAAAAATTAAGCCAAAAATTTGGGGCTGGTCAAAACCCCCCGGGGATTTTTTTTTATTTTTGGGGCTTTTTTAGTGCGTTTTAATTTCTTTAGTGGTCAATTTTCCCCTTTTTTTTTCGGGAATATCCCAGTGCTTTCTCAAAATCTTTTACCCTTTCTTTTTCATTCTATTATTTATCTTTTCCCCCGATATTTTTCCAAAATTTTCCCCAAACCTTTTTTTTCAGATGGTATAGTTTACAAAGTTGTTTCTTTTTTTTTATTTTGCGGTAAAAAATTTTTCATTCGTCTCAAAAATTTTATTCTGCCCGAAAAAATTTTTGGTTTGTCATATTTACTAACCTTGTCTTAAACCCGAAGTTTTTTTTAAAGGGGCTCTTTAAAAACGTTTGGTTTTTGTTTTTTTAGAAATATTTTTTTTTTTTTTATTTCTTTTCTCCTTTTCTCGATAGCTTCCCATTACTTTTTGTAGTTCGTTAATTCGATATTTCCCTTCTAAAGTTTTCTATTTCTTTCTCTATTTTTCCCCTTGCCCTTGGGTTGCGAGGTTTTTTTTTTGTTTTTTTTTTTTCTTTACTAATGCCCCATTTTTTCTTTGAGTTTTTCTAGCCTTGTTACCTATATTTAATATACTTTTTTTTATGGGTATGTTGAATTTTTAACAGTGTCTCTCTTTTTCTCCTTTCAAGTAGTTTTATACCCATATTTTTTTCAAGATATCCTTTTTATATCTAGCAATTTTCCCTATCTAGAACAACTTCATGTGGCTTTTAAATTTATTTCCAAATTTTAATCAACTTTTTTTGGGGGATGTTTATTTTTTTTCATCTTAATTTTTTTTCCTTTTTTTTTTTCTATTGTCCTTAAGTGTCATTTTTTACTTGGTCTTTGATTATTGAGATTTCTATTCTGTTAATTTTTTGTTTCGAACAAAAATGTCTTCTACATTGGCTAGCTTTTTGAGTCAAGCTTTGCGTTTCTTTTTCCTATCCTTTTTAACACCCTTTTTATAGGTATCGTATTATTTTTTTTAGGATTTGAGGGGGTAGTAAAAAACATACATTACCCAGTATACTCTTCCCTTTTTCCTTTAATCTTTTTTTTCTTTTTGATTTTTAGCACTAATGGTTTTTACCAGGACCCGGGGTGGGATCTGTCCCTCTTGGTGCCCGGGGGTTTTGACTAAAGGCAGAGGGAGACTCGTACATACTTTTTGATCCCCGCGAGTTTGCCCGGGGGCGCGCCCCCCTTGTTATCCCCGAGGGGGGTGCGGCATGATTTTTTTTTTTTTTTCATTTCAAAAATAAAAAGCAATTAGTCTTGCTGCCGAATTGGGTACCTTATTTCTGGGTCCCTGCGGGTCTCCAACCCCCATTGTTCCCCAATAAATCCCCCAACACCGTATCTAGGTTCTTTTGCCTAGAATTTTGCAAATCGCGGTTTTGCTCACGCACCCCGTGGGGGGACGCGTGGCACACGGTGCCCCACGCACTGCATGGGTATCTGTTTGCATTTTTCTTCTTTAATCGTTAAAGAATGAAATGAAATATTTTATTATTATTATTATTATTATTTTTTATTATTTCACTATTTTATTTTATCAAATTTATTAGTGTTTGATTTTTTTATCCTTATCATCATTTTAAATCTTGTGTTTTTTAAGTTTGTATTCTTTTCTTAATGTTAATTTTGATCATCCTGGGTTATTTTTATAACACACGTATTACTTGTAGTAATTTTTTTTTTCTAGTGATATTAAAAATTGGGAAAAGGTTTGATATAATAAGAATTAAATAAAAAAAAAACTGATGAAGTAAAATGTGCTGCGGGTGGTTATGACCGACGATGATAGATGGGAGAAGTTGGATTTTAGCAAAAAAATAATATTACAATCTGAGTGATGATTTATGATAATAATGAGATAAAGATAATGATTTTTTTATTATTGATAATGCTTGAATAACAAAAAATAAAAATGTTTTAATAAAAAGTAATGATAATAAAAAAATGATAAAATTTTGTTTTATCATTATTATTTTATTTCTTTCTTATCAACCTTATTTTTTAAAAATAGTATTATTACATTATTCCTTATTTCCAAAAATTATTATGATAGTAATAATATTAATCATGATAATAAAAACAGTAAAAAAAAACTATTAAAATCGTTTCTAGCGATAATAATGAAAAAAGATTTAGTGGGATTATGATGTTAATAATAATAATACTAAAAATAGCAATTACAGTAAAAAAACAGTACGTATCTGGAATAGGATAAAGTGATAAAAAGAAAATTAAAAAATAAACAAAGGAAAAAATAAAAATTTCATTATCAGCTTTTAATTATCATCATGACTCTGATATAATTATCGTTATCTAATAATAAAATAAAAAATAAAATAAAATAATAAAAAAATAAAGAAAAAATAATAATAATGATAAAAAGACCATAATAGTTTAATGTAAAAAAAAAGCAACTAAATTAAGATGAGTCATTCAATAAGCATCGTTTGTTTAAATTTTACATTTCTGTTATGATATTATTTTTTTTTTTCTTTTTTTTTTGATTTTGTGGCTCAAAAAACATGGGGAAAAATATACTACGCAGATTATTTTAATATAGAATTGTACACTAAGTTACTTGATAGTTGGGACAACATGCATATACGGTAGGGCCACAGTAAATTTAATAAAAAATTTTTTTTAAATAGGAGGAAGCTGAATACAAGGAAGCTAATAATTTTTAACGAGTAAAGACAAGATTAACAGAAATTGTTTAATTTTGAAAATGGATGTAATTATAATTTTGTTTCAGGATATCGAAATCGGAATTTAATAAATTCAACTTGTGTTGGTTTTCAATTTCTTAGTTCCGGCGTTTGGGCAGCAACGGGAAGCTTTTCCTTTTTCAAACGGATTTAAACGCTTAATTATTAAAAAAAAAAAAAAATTAATATTATTATTATTATTATTATTTTTTATTTTTACTTTTTTATATTGTTTTATTGTTAATTTTTATTTTTATTATACAAAACCCCCCCAAAATTATATATTGGCGGCAAAAATACAATATTATAATAATAAGGATGATTAGGATAAAAAATTGCAAAATTAATGTGCAAAAAAAAATTATGATATGAATTTAAAGATATGAAATGTGGTAAGATGATAATGATGATAAAACATAATTTTTTTCCATTTTTAATAAAAAAGAAAAAAAAACCCAAAAATCGAAAAAGTGGCAAAATCTTTTTCGGAATATAGCTTCTGAGAAAATATTTTAAAAAACCGCTTTTTCCATTTCAATGATCATTTATAAATATTTGGGTAATAATGATAATAATTTTCAAAATTTTATTAATCATACAATCAGATGATTAAAAAAGAGAAAATGAAATTTTCTTAAAAAATTTAAATATTTTTATTATTATTACATTTTTTTATTTTACTATTATGTTAAACCTTACTATTTTTTATTTTTATTATCATTATTACATTACTTTTATTATAAGTATTATTACAAAAAAAAAAAAAAAAAAAAGTTATCTTGATACAGAAATAAAATATCCTTATACTAATAACCATTTTTTTTATTATTCTAACATCCCCTTTAATTAAGATTTGTATGTATTGAAATCATCCCCTGATACACTTAAAAACTTCCATCTTTTTCTGGTTTTCAGGTTTTTTTAAAAAATATCGCTGGATTTTGTTGTGTAGGAACATAAAAAAAAAATTTCATTACCTTTCTCTACTTTATCTTAATGAAATGGTAAGAATATCAATATGGCTTTGACTTTGGGGTTTACTGGGTTTCTCGCAAGATTAATAGCCCCTTGGGTTTTCACTCCTAAATCTACAGATTTTACCTTAAAACCTAAAGATCAGAATAATTTGTCTAGGAATTTGCTTCCTGAATGGGTAAGTAAGGGCCATTACTCTCTTCACAAGATAAAATGCAATGTTTTTTTCTTTTACTTTCCATGATATAAGTGGTCCATCTTTTGTATTGAAACAAAATCCATAGCTTTTTTTGTCTTTTGATGATCCCCACTGAGTCCCCAAATTCTTGGGGTTGAAAATGGTTCATCTGTTTTTCTAAATGTAAGACCATATGTCATGGTGCCCTTTCAAGTACCTTAAAAACATGTTTAGCAGAATTTAATTGACCTTTTGTGGGTTTTGACATATAAACCCAGACTTGCATTAATTAAACTCATTAGATCCTACTGTTGAGGTGTTTCTAATACTTGAATCACATGGTATATTTTTGATACAATCTGACATGAATCTATCCAAAATCTTTTCTACATATTTTTTTTTGATTCACCTCAATGTAATTTTTTTTAAACCCGTAACAAATGACTTCCCAAAGGAACCAGTTTAGTTTTCCCTAATCAGTCATTTCTAAAATTTTTGAAAAAGAGATTTCTTACATTTGTTTCATCGGGGGACAGTTCTGCTAGCAATAATTAAAGTCATCCACCCATAAGAGCACAACAATACACTGTGCCTATCATGCTTAGATACAGACAATGATCACTCTACATAAATTTCATGATCAATATCAGCATTAAATAAGCTGTTTTAACATCAATTTGGTGTATTTACCATGTTTTTCTGTACAGCTACATCCAATAAAGCACGAAAGTATAGACCATTCTTACTGTTGGTACAAAAGTCTCTCTGTAGTTCGATGTCTTTTCCCTGTGGATATCCTTTGGCCGACATACCTTGCTTTGTATTTTTCCTTTGGGCCGTTTGGTCCAGGTTTATTTGATAGACCCATCTTCCGCCTACAGCGGTATATTTCTCAGGCAGTATGGTAAGTTCATAGGTTTGTTGTCTTGTAGTGAAGATATTTCCTCGTTCATTGCTTTCTTCCACTGGGGCCCCCTCTGGGAGTGAAATAGCCTCCTGATAGGCGGCTGGTACGGGGTTATGTGACACTCGGTAGCAATGATGTATAAAACTATTATGTGTCACACTGGAGATACTGTCGTCCAGTTCATCAGTAATGTAGTCATCTAATTTTGAGGGTTTCTGTCTTTCTCGAGTTGGATATCTTCTTTCTTCACTTGTGTTATCTGGTGGCTTGTCTTGATTTTCTGGAAGCGATTTTTGCTGAAGTCTAGTCTCCACCAATATGTTATTTTCATCTGGGGTTTTTGCTGGGGCATTTGGTGACTCAGCTTCATTATGAAAGTTTTCCATGAATTTAAAACACATCTTATTTTCTTTACCGTTTTAGTTTTTGGGGAATAAATCAAGAAAGGCTGGACTCTGGGCATCATAGCCCACAAATATTTCCCTCCTTAAACCGGGGATCAAGTTTCCGTTTCTCTTGTTCATATGCAAAACATCTTATTTCCAAAAAATATTCATTTTTGCTGATGTTTGGGGGCCGTCTTTCCAGTAAGCTTTCTACTGAGTCTCCTGAATTCTGGGTTAATAACACTGTTCCTAATATAACAAGCACCTTTTCACAGCATAAGCCCCACATATCTTTGGGTAATTTGGACTAAATAAAGTAAACATCGAGCCATGTCAAAAACTGATTTGTTTTGATTTTCTCAACTGTTTCATTTTGATGTGGAGAGTGGGGTACAGAAAATTCTTGCTTAATCTTATTCTCTATAAGGGGTGTTCTGAATTCCTGATTTGTAAAATTCTGTTTCCATGGTCACATCTTGGGTCTTTTTATATTGCCATATGGTTCTGTTTTTCTGCAAGTACCCTTTCATTGCGTGTACTGTATCACCCTTATTTCTAATGAGGTAGATTCTAAGAGCTCCGGGAGTAGTCATCTATAAAAGAGATACTGTATCTGAAAACCCCCTTTAGCTGCTGGACCCAATGGGGTCCTACAATATCACAGTGTACTAAATCCAAAGGTTTTTTTTAGCCTTTTTGGGACGGGCTTTCTATTTCTATACTGAGTCATCTTACCAAGACCACATGTGGTTACAGCTAAAACTTCTCTTACTCAAGATCGACATCGACAGTTTGCTTGAAGTTTTTGCCATCTGCCACATTGCTGTGGGCCCTAGGATTTTTATGCCATTTATCTAGGGTGTGCTTTGCTTCTCCTAAATGGATCTTGTTGAGTTTCTCCATTTTAGAGTTTTTGTTTAGCTTACCTCTACGTAAGTAGAGCAATTTGTTTTTCTCTATAATGTCGAATATCCTGCCATCTTGGTAGTTTAGTGAGATGCCATTAGGGGGAAAAAGTAACGCTGTGTCCACTCTTAATGGCTTTCCATACTGACATGATTTCTTATTTAAATCCTGGTATGTAGAGTGCATCTTTTAACACAATACTTTTTTGATTGCCTTCTCGATCTTGGATCTTGAAATCTCACAAATTTTTGGGTTTATTTACCCTCTATGTGTGGAAGTGGGAACCACTGTCAAAACATGAATAAATTTTCTTCTGGGTTGTAAGCTTGATATATTCTGTTTTCCCATGTCACACAACCCCTGAGGTCCCCTTCAACAGGTCGTAACCTTGATGATTTTGTTACATGGAAAAAAGTGTTCATTAGTTTTGTTCTTTTGTTTGTGTCATTTGCAAAATTTACTGAGTTATTACTCTTCCTTAGGTTCTTCGCTCTGCATTCATTAGTAGTGTGAGTTCGTGACTGATGAAGTTCACACTATTTTTTATTATTCTGAGGTTTGTTTACTCTTTTAAACTCACCACCTTTATAGCATTTAAATGCAAAACGGCCTGGTTCACCACACTTAAAGCATCTCCCTTTTGTTTACCCGTGCTATTGCCATGGGCAACCATTACTCTTTCTGTATCAGAATTTTCTCTGAGGCGATCTTCATGACTTAATAAAGCTGTCTTTAATCCAATGTAATCATATGGAGGGTCGCATTGATTAGCCACATCTAACAAAATTCTTGTACTTAGGTGGAAGTCCTTTCAGTGTAACTTGTCACCGAGAGACGATCGCTAACACTTCATTTGATTCTCTAGTGCTGCTACTCTCTTCCTGGACGATAGATACTCTGTAACACTACCATCTTCCAGTCTTTTGTTTTAAAAAATGACCCCCATAACGCATATAAGCTTTGGTTGTTTTTCTCTCAGGTAATACTTTCGTAGCAACTGCCAAAGCTTTCACACCGTCTCCCCCTTGCTTACATTTATCATGCCAAGGGACGTTCTGTCCCAAGATAACCTTGTTAGATAACTGTAGATTGTCCTTTTGCCATTCTCCAGATTATACCCATCTGGGCGTTCTGAGCATTATTTTTCAAACGCGAGATTAGTTTCATAACATACAAAGCGCCTTGAAAATTTTTCTTCCCACAATTCCATAATTACCTGCATCACCATCAAATTGCTTAATTTTGGGCCCATAACCTGTTGGTATGTCAGAAGAACTCATATTCCCCTGCGGTAATAAAGCAAGTTTGACTGGTCAAAGCATATATGACTTGTTTGGGGATCAGTTTAAAAAAACGGAGTTGCTGCGCTCAACTCTATGTATTGAGGGGGGATTTACGTGGCACTACAGAGGGTTTTTACATTTTTGGATAAAACTTTGCCGTTAGATGGCGTAAAAAAAACATAGTCTTACATGAGCAACTGAACAAATAAAAAATTTTACCTTTGTTAATATGAGGTATATCATTGATACATGAAATAAAATATCCTTATACTAATAATCATCTTTGATTATTCACAAGGTAACTTTAAAGGGTAATATGATAATATTATCATAATTGGGATTAATCATGAAAAATCATGATGATAAAAATGAGAATAATGAGAATTTTTAATAGAATTTTATTATTATTTTATTATTATTGTTATGCGACCCCTCGGGCTCTCGCCACCAACACAAGCAGCTAGGCAGATGGCGTGCTATCTACAGGTCGTTGAACACTGAAAGCTCAAAGGCAACGAGACCAACACGTCCCAAAAACCCAGGAAAAACGCCAAGTGAGGGAGGGCACAAAATAAACAGAAAAATGACCGTTTTCCTCTTTTATTAATACTTGAACACGATGGTTATTTTTCTTGCATAACAATCTGACATGTTGACTCGATCCAAAATCTTTTCTACAATTTGGTTTGATTCACCTCAATGTAATCTTTACCGTACAATGACATTCCAAGAAATCAGTTTAATTCCCCTAAATCAGCATTCATTTTCTAATTTTGACAAGAATTCCTTACATTCGTTCGTCAGGGACATGTATGCGAGACATAATTAAATTATCCACCCTAGAGTACAAAATATCACTGTGCCTTCATGTTATTTAGATACAGACAATGATCACTGTGGTGATTGTTTGAATCCTTCTGAAATAAGAATTTATGGATTACAATATTCACATCCTGCCACTTTGTGTTTCAGACCATAAATACTTTTTTCCGTTTACAGTACAAAACATTTCATCACTAGCTTTTGTCCTCGTAAACCTTCAGGGTTGGTCTAACATAAGTTCATATCAAAATAGCAGCATTCAAATAAAGGCTGTTTTAACATTCCAGTTGGTGTATTTACCATGTTTTTTTCTTACAACGCTACATCCAGTAAAGCACGAAGTGTAACATTCCTTGCTGTTGGAGCAAAAGTCCTCTCCGTAGTCGATTTTCTTTTACCTGTGATATCCTTGTGGCGACATACCTCGCTTTGTATTTTTCTTCGCCGTTTGGTCCAGGTTTTTACTTGATAGACCCATCTTCCGCCTACAGCAGTATGTGTCTTAGGCATTATGGTAAGTTCATATGTGTTCTTGTCTTGGAAGTGGAAATATTTCCTCGTCCATTGCTCTCTTCCACTGGTGTCCCTTTGGAGATGAATAGCCTCTTGATAGTGGCTGGTACTGGGTTATGTGGACACTCGGTTAGGCAATGATGTATCGAAGCTATTATGTGTCACACTGGAAATACTATCGTCCATTTCATCAGTAATGTAGTCATCTCATTTTGAGGGTTTCCGCCTTTCTTCGAGTTGGATATCTTCTTTCTTCACTTGTTTTATCTGGTGTCTTGTCTTGATTTTCTTGAAGGTATTTATTGCTGAGTTCTATGTCCTCCACTCAGTGTGTCATCCTTCATCTGAGGTTTGCTCGTCATTTGTGACTCTGCTTCATTGGGTAAGTTTTCCATGAACTTAACACATCTTATTTCTAGTAAATCAAGTAAGATGGACTCTGGTCTCATAGCCCACAAATTTCCCTCCTTACTCAACCCTCTCTTGGATCAAGTTTCTGTTTTCTCTTGTGCATATGCAAACCATCTTTCTTACTCCAAAAAACTAGTCATTTGCTAATGTTTTTGGTCGTCTTCCAGTAAGCATTTCTACTGGTCTTTTCGGAATTTCTAGGATTATAACACCTGTTTCTGATATAACAAGCAGCCTTCACAAGCATAAGCCCACTATCTTTGGGTAATTTGGACTCATTAGTAAGTATCGAGCCATGTCAAAAACTGATTTGTGTGATCTCTCAACGGTTCCATTTTGATGTGGAAGTATGGTGGGCAGAGAATTCATGTTTTAATCACTCTCTTAAGGAGTTTTCTGAATTCCTGATTTGTAAAGTTCCTGTTCCTGGTCACATCTTTAGCCTTTTATATTGCCATATGGTGCGTTTCTGCAAGATACCTCTTCATTGCATGTACGTGTATCACTCTTATTTCTAATGAGGAGATTGTAAGAGCTCCCTGAGTAGTCATCTATAAAAGAAGTACTGTATCTGTAACCTCCTTTATCTGCTGGAATCATGTCCTACTAGCTCACAGTGTACTAAATCCAAAGTTGTTTAGCCTTTTGTCAGGCTTTCTATTTCTATATTCTATACTGGTCATCTTACAACAAGAACACATGTGGTAACAGCTAACTTCTCTTTCTCAACATGTCACCCGCGACAGTTTCTTCAAGTTTTTTTTTGCACATATTGCCCACATTGGCAGTGCCCTAGGATTTTATGCCCTTCCTCTATGGGTGTGCTTTGCTTCTCCTAAATGGATCTTTGTTGAGTTTTCTCTATTTAGAGTTTTTGTTTAGCTTCTCTACGTAAATAGACACTTTGTTTTTCTGCTATAATGTCGAAGATCCTGCCTCCTTGGTAGTTGGTGAGCTAGCCATTAGGTGAAAAAGTAATGAAGTGTCCACTCTTAATGGCTTTCCATACTGACATGATGTCTTGTTTTAAAGCCTGTAAATGTACAGTGCATCTTTTTAACAAATACTTCTTGATGCCTTCTCGATCTTGGATGCAGTCCCTTGACAGCACAACTCCTTGTACAAGTTCCTGGTGTCTTTGCCATCTGCCACTCTATGTAATGGTTTTTGTGATCAAAAAGACTCTTGAAATTCAACAATTTGGGTCATTTACTCTATGTGTGAATGTAAACCCACTGTCGATCATGAGTAAATTTTTCTTCTGCTTCTAAGCTTTATATATGCTGTTTTCCAATGTCCACAAACTCTGAGGTCCCTTCAACAGGTCGTAACCCTTTGATGAAGTGGTTACATGGAAAGTATTCATAGTTTTTTTTGTTCTCGGTGTTGTCATTTTGCAGAATTTAACTGAGTAATTACTCTTCCTGAGTTTCTTCGCTCTGCATTCACTGTAATTGTGATTTTTGTGACTGATGAGTTCACACCATTTTCTTATTATTCTGAGGTTTTGTTTACTCTTTAAACTCACCACCTTTTAGCATTTAAATGCAAATGGCCTGGTTCACCGCACTTAAGCATCTCTCTTCTGTTTAACTGTGCTATTTCCATGGGCAACCATTACTATTTTCTGTATCATAATTTTCTCTCTGAGCGAATTCTTCATACTTATAAAAGCTTCTTTAATCCAATGTATTCAATGGAGGGTCGCGTTGATTAGCCACTCTAACAAAATTCTTGTACTTAGGTGGAAGTCCTTTCATTGTACTTGTCACCAGAGACGATCACTAACACTCCCCTGGCCTCTCTTAGTGCTCTACTATCTCTTCTATGAACGATAGATACTCTGTAACACTGCCATCTGCCCGTCTTTTGTTTTATAATGAACCCCATAAAGCATATAATCTGTTGTTTGTTTCTCTAATGTAATACTTTCGTAGCACTGCCAAGGCTTTCACCACCATCTCTTGCTTCACGTTTTATCATCAAGGGACGTTCTGTCTAGTAACGGCTGTTAGATACTGTAATTGTCCTTGTTGGCATTCTCCAGAGTATAGACATCTGGCGTTTCTGAAGCATTTTTATCAAACGCGAGAAAAGTAGTTTCAAACATACAAAACTCCTTGAAAATGTTTTTTCCCACAGTCTAATTACCCGCCTTACCATCAAATTGGCTTAACCTGGGCCCTAACCTGGTGGTATGTCAGAAGAACTCGTCTTCTCTGCGTGTGATAAGCAAGTTTGACTGGTCATGCATATATGACTCGTTGTGGGGGAGAGTAAAAAAACATGGAGTTGCCTGCGCTTAACCTATGTATTGCGGAGGATCTACGTGTGCACTACAGAGTGTTGTTTTACATTTCGGATATAAAACCTTTGCGTTAGATGGCGTACATAAAAGAAAACAGAGTCTTACATGGGAACTAAACAAAATAGATTTCACCTTAGATAATGTAATATAGGTATATCATAGGTACATGAAATAAGTTCCTTAATACTAATAACCTCTTTGATTTTCTAACATTCAGTTTGCCTTTTTATGTTCCAGTTGGCTTATGATCAGTTTTGCCCTTTTAGTTGTGTATGTGTGTAGCATGTGTTGATTCTTTAAATTTTACTTTTTCTTCAATTTTCTTAAGTTACCCCGTTTTCCAGTTTTTACGTTTTTCTTCAGCGTTTCGTTGTTACTGCTTTTTAAATTATTTTATCCCGTTACTTTTAATTGCTTTATCACTTCATATCTTTTGTTTATGTTTTATCTTTCTAAGTTTATTAATATCCTTATTGTCATTGTTTACGGGGGAAGCTTTAATATAATTCGTTCATAAAGAGCGTTCATAAATACCTTTAAAAAGGGCCGCGCATTATACTCGCCTTGCTTCGCTTACCGACCTTTGTCCGCCTCTCCTCCTCCTGTCAGCTATGGAGAACTTTCACCCCGCATGTTGGGTTTAAGCCCCACTCTTTTCTCTCTCACTAATCATCTTTCGATCCCCCCTCTTATCCTTCCCATTTTCTTTCACACACCCCCCCCCCCGGTAGATTTTTTTCTTTAACTTTACCTATTCGCTTTGGAGGCTAACACCTCTTTCGAGGGGGGGGGGGTCTGCTTTTGTCCTGTGACTGAGGTGGGGGTTTATGTTTGGCTGCTGTTCTTTTCGGCCTGGATATTTGTAGTACGGCTGGGCCACGAAGCACATGCTATAATACAATTGAGTTAAGATAATCCGGAGCCTTAAATAAATGTATAAATGATCAGAATTCTCTTGTTTGCCGCCCCACCCCCCAATCTTCATCAGTTTTATTCTTCATGCTTCATGTTATTATAATCCATGTTTTATTTCCTTCATGATTCTCTGCTGTTTTTTGCTTATTTCCTTGTTTATCCTTGACTTTTTCTTCTTTTTTTTATCTTACCCAGTAATCTGTTTTCAGCCAGGGGCGTTGCTAATCACTACATTGTGTGTTTGTGTGTTTAGTGTGGTGTATGTGTCTATATACCTACGAAATACATACATACATACATACACACACACACCCACACACACACACACACAACACACACACATATATATATATATAATATATATATATATATATTATATATATATATATATATATTGGCTGTATGTATGTATACACAAACACACAAAACACACAACACCACATATATATATATGCATATATATATATTATATATGTATATATATATATATCTATCTATATATATTATATATATAATATATATAGTATAATATCTATCTCTATATATATCTATGCATAGATCTATAAATATAACCATATATGCATCTATCTCTAGATATATAAAGATATTATCTTGCATATATATATAATATATATATTATATATATATATATATTATAATATATTTCTATTATAGGAAAGCATTTATATATATATATAGATATATATATCTATATATCTATAATATATCTATTATATATCTACTATATATACATACTATAATAATAGATATAATAGTATAGATCTATAATATATAATACTATAATATAATCTATATACAATTGATATATAGAATATCTCTTATTAACTACATCTCTCTCATAATTATATTCCTCTATATATAATATATATCATCTATATATCCTATCTATTATATATATTATATAGATGTATATTGCATATATATACTATATAATATACTATCATATTATTATACTATATATATATATATATATATCATCATCATCATCAAGGGGCTAACGAGCCGACGGGGGCGCCTGGCCGCATTCCCCCCTTCGCTTTCCAGCCACGAGGATCCCTCGATGCGGTCTCCAGGCAGGCACCGGCCCATCTCTAGTTCCTTCACGAACAGGTCCTTCGTCGAGCGCCCAAGCCATGATCCTCCTAAGGACGTCCCAACAGGTTCTCCTCCACCCAGGGTATGTCTCGCAGAGGAGACAACCTGATGGGCAGGGGTCGTCCATAGGGAGGGCGAGCTAGGTGGCATAATAACTTAGTTGGCGATCCCGATTATGCAAGTAACAGGTCTCATGCCATTGTTCACGGTGCAACCACCGTTTTGGCACAAGTGGTCCTGCAACTGACCCCATGATCCGGCGAGGGACTTGTTCAAAAGGCAATCAGGCCGGAGACTCAGCGTTGGATGCGTCAGGTTTCGCTTCCATAGAGCAAAACTGAAGTATCAAGGCCTTGAAGACACACAGCTTGGTCCTTCTGCATAGGTAACCAACATCTCACGCTCTTGTTGATTGAGTTCATGGCTCCTGTTGCAACCAATCCGTCTACTGACTTCTTGGTCCGACAACCAGAGATATGGACTATACTCTACAAAGTATGTCAAACTTTCTGTGACTTCAACGTCCTCGCCGCAAGCATGGATCGACTGAACGTGTTCCCCTAACAGAGGCCCCTAAAGTCCTGAATCTTGGTCTTGGTCACAGGATACCTCTCTCTAGGCCTAGGGGCTTCGCCTCATTGCTAAATGCTCAAGAGCTGCCACAGTGACTCCAAGGACTCAGATAGTATTGCACATCGTCGCAAGTCCAGGTCTAGACCTTATATATATTGCCTAGTGTTGCTCTGCACTGACTTTGGCTAGTAGCTCTGCCCTTTATCCAGTCCACAAGTGTTGAAAAGTGTGGTGCAAGGATCACAGCCTTGCCTCACCCCTGAATTAACGGGAGAAGTTCGAACTTACCCCCACCACACTTTACAGTCACTTTCAGTACCAGTATAGAAGGCTTGCTATCAGGCCGAATAATCTGTGTCGGAATTCCCCTGAGCCTCAGAACTCCCATACGATTCCCGATGCAACCGGTCAAACGCCTTCTTGATGTCGATGTCGGCTTGCGAGCACCCCACGACCAAACTCCGACGGCGTTCCCAATTACTCGAAGGCGCTAGTATGCGGTCTATTGTGAACTTTGCCAGGATTAACCAGACTGCTCCGTCTCTGATGCCTAGTAGGTGGTTGCGGATCCGTTTAGAAGAATGTGGGGGCGAGAACTTTTGCTCGTACTGCATGAGGCATCTAAGCACGGTAGTTGCTACAGTCCCCATCGATCCCCTTTCCCCTTCCAGAGAGGGATGACCACGCCCCTCAGAGCAGGTCAGGGGGAATGGTACCATCTGCCAAATGGCTTCAGGCACTGTATGCGCAGGCCCCGAGCCATAGGTTCACACCCCCAGCTTTACAGTTCAAGCAGGGATATCTATATGCCTTCAGCTTTCCCACGCGTCAGCTGGAAATCGCTAGCCTAACCTCTTTTAGGGTAGGAGGTTCCCACTGATAGGTGGGTCCGCACGGCAATGCGACAATCGCTTGCAATCCAAGCTAACTGTTGGAGGTCCACCTGGTACAACTGTTCAAAATACTCACCTAAACGTTCACGATCCCCACATGATCTGAGATGATACGTCCATCCGCTGATCAGACTGCGTCCATCTCGGGGAGGGCTTAGGGTTCAGTTTTCCAGGAGCTTGGTAGGCAGGCTAAGGTCCATTTACCAGAAATGGCCTTCGCCTCCTCAGCAAGATTCCTGATGGAATTGTTTCCTTGTCCCTTCTCACAGTGTCTGAGCCCTACACACCATGGAACGAGCAAGGCTTGATTCCCATTCGCCGAGCCTTGCGACATGCTTCAGTGGCCTGTACTGGTCTCCAGGGAGATGGTATTCTGCCTTGTCCTTGGCGTACGCAATGGATCCTGAGCTGCTTTCGAGTGTTACGCGCTTGAAGTACTACCCACAGAGCAACTGGGTCCGTCAGGTTGCTTGTTCCTGTGAATCGGTCAGAATTGCCGTGGGCGACCCCCAGGGCACACTCCTCCTCCCTTAGGTCTGTCGCAAGTGAAACCCTTAGGGTGGCCACTGGGGAGGGACGGGGAGTTTTGAAGTGGACCCGCAGGTAGCCACAAGCAGCCTTTGGTCGGTGCCACAGACTCGGCCACTCCGTAAACCCTGCATGTTCTGGAGATCCTCCATCGCGTGCTGACAAGAATGTGGTCGATCTCCTTGGCCACATACCCGTATCTGCTTACAAGTCCAGCGATGCGGGTTGGAGCGCTGGTACCCAGGAGGCCGAGACCTTATTTTCTGGGACCTAGCAAAGTCCCGGAGAAGGAGGCTATTTCTCACTGCTGGGATCAGCTCCCGGCCATGGGGCCGACAGACATCTCGTAGCCAGCTGGTCCAGCCTGTACCCACTAAGTCGCCCGACCATGCGTAATGTCTCGCCGGGGCAATCATATTCCACAGATGCGAGTTTGGACATAGAAGCCTCTTTCAATCAATTTTATATACATCGTTAGGAGCGTATACAGCTAAGAGACAAGAAGCCAAAAGCATGCTTCATTCCTCAATGCCATATACGCTCATCAACCGTTTCCCCCGACCCATCGACTAGCGGGCTGAAGTCGACTGGAGTGGCTAGGTACACCCTGGAGGTGGTGACCATCGCTGCGGCCCGACCATTAGTAGGTTGTAAACACCCACACTGATCGTTTGCCACTACCAGTCTTCTCCACCTCTGAGAGGGCCCCACCTCAACTCCCAGTCGCTTCCAATTCCGCGATAGCAGAGGTAACCGCTCATCCTGACCCGCAAGGACCAGATTTCCAAGCGCCTACCTGGAAAGCACGCCTGAGATTAAGCCTCGTGTGGTCCATACCGGGTGCCCCGCCACCTCTGCCGTCCCCACCACACAGCCCCAAATAAGGGGGTCGGCAGGCTGTGGGACCGCCTATCCACCTGTGGGGTTTCCCTGAGGGCTTTCCCCCACAAGCTTCATGGTGGGGTTGGGCCTGCCGGGGCAACAGGCGGAGGGGGGGGAGAGAAACCTCGCTTCCCAATTCCTGCACCCCGACATTTTTCAACGGTCCCATCGGGAACCCACTCCCGCCTTACTTTTGGGTGGGAGGGACAACAACACCGCATCAACCCAGCATTTCCATTTATCTGGGACGTGTGCCCAGAGGGCATTCTGGGGGGAGGAGGACTGGCAAGGCCCACCTCCCTAGGTGGGCAGGTAGTTGGTACGAAAAAAAGCCAGAGCGTGTCCACACGCCGGTGGCCTCACTCCTACCTCTGAGGCCTCCTGCTGCTCCGAGATCCCCCACAGATTAGGCTGGAACTCTCGCAAAGGTACCCAGTTACCCTGGGTTGTCCACGGGAGGAACTGCAGATCCGATATATATATATATTATATATAATATATATATATATATTATATATATATATATATATCTATATAATATATGCATATATACATATATATATATATAGGTTATCTATAATCTTATATATATATAATATATATATATAGTATATTAATATATGCTAGATAGTATATTATGGCATATATATATATAATATATATATATATATATATATATTATAATATATATATATACTATATATTATATATATATATATATGTATATATGTATATGCATAATATTATATATATATAATGCTATATATATGTATATATATATATATGCATGATATATATAGTATATATATATATTATATATATATATAGTGCATTATAATGCATATATATATATATGCATAGATATATGCATATATATATACTATATAATCATATAGTATATATATATATATATAGATCTAATATATAATATTATATATGCCTATCTATATTTATATATATATCTATAGTTATATATATATATAATATATTATATATATGTATATATAATATTATTCTATCTGATAATATATATTTATATATCATATATATACCATATATATATATCTATATATATATATATATATATATATATATACTATATATATAATATATATATATGCATACATATTATATACTATTGATATCTATATGATATATATATTATATATATATATCTATACACATATATATATGGCACTATATATATATCTCTATATCATATATGTTATATCGTGTATAATATCTAATCTATCATATATATATATAAATATCATATATATATATATATCTATTAATATAGATATACGCTATATATACTATTATATTTTATATGCATGTATATATTTCTCTCTCTCTCTCTCTCTCTATTTATCTCTCTCTCCCTCCCCCCCCCCTCTCTCTCTCTCTCTCATCCCCTCGTTCCTCTCCTCTTCTCTTGCTTCTCTCTCTCTCTCAACTCTCTCTCCTCCTCTCTCTCTCCCCTCTCTCTCTATCTCTCTCTCTCGTCGCTCTCTCTCATCTCTCTACTCTCCCCTCTCTCTGCTCTCTCTCTCTCCGCTCTCCTCTCTCTCTCTCCTCCCTCCTCTCTCGCTCTCTCTCTCGTCCTCTCTCTCTCACTCCTCGTCTCTTCTCATCTCCCTCTCCTCTCTCTCCTCTCTCTCTCCCCTCTCACCCCTCTCTCATCTCTCTTCTCCTCTATCTCTCTCCTTCTCTCTTTCTCTCTCTCTCTCTGTCTCTCTCTTTCCTCCCTCTCTTTCCTCTTTCTCTTCTTTCCCTCTTCTCTTCCTCTTTCCCCTCTTCTCTTCTCTTTCCCCCCCTCCCAACTTCTTTCTCTCTCGCTTTCTCTTTCCCCCCTCTTTTCTCTCTCTCTCTCTCTCTCTCTCCCCTCCTCTCTCTCTCAACACACACACACACACACACACCACCACACCCACACAAACACACAACACACACAACCCACACCACACACATACACACCGCACGCAGCACAAACACACACACACACACACCCACACACCACACCACACACCCACACAGACACACACACACCACACACCACACGACACTAATATTAATATATATTATAATATATATCTATATTTATAATATATATATATATATATTTATGATATATATACATATATACAAATATATATATATTATTATATATATATATATATATATATATATATATATATACATATATATACATATGTATCTATATATATATATATATCTATCTATATATATATAATATATATATATATATATATATATATGGTGATGTGTGTGTGTGTAGTGGTGTGTGTGTGTGTGGTGTGTGTGATTATACAATTCTGTAATTATTATTACTATTACTCTGAAAATTTGCCAAACTCTCAATAATCGAAAAAACCGTCCTTTTTTGCTTATACTCTCAAAAGGCTGTATTTCGCTAGATTTTGCCGCTTTTTCGACTTTTCGGAATTATTTTCATTTATCTTTTCTATATTATATATGGACACAGATCCTCTTATTATCATCATTATTATCATGATTATCATCATTATCATCATCGTTATCATCATCATTATTATTGCAATAATTGCAGTTAAAATATATATTTTTGCAAATATACTAATACACCAACAACAATAATAATAGTAATACCGATAATTAACAATAATAACGCGTTAATAATAATAATTTATCTCATTATTGTAATTAATACGTTATTTACTGTAATTGTTTACTGTTTATAATAGTTAATTTTGCAATTATAACTCCCATTAAAAAAAAAATAATAATGATAAAATACACTATATATATTAAATAACAATATTAGAACGATTACTATAATATTATATACTTAGTATTATTATATGTTATTATTACGTTATGATATATTTTTTGCATAATACTATAATTAAAGAAAAATAATGATAATATAAAATAATAGTATTGCTAATAATAGTACTAATAAAAATAATAATAATCATAATAATAATAATAATAATAATAAATAATGTACATAATAATAATAATAATACTAATAATAATTATTATTATTATTATTTATTATTTATTATAAGGATTGAGAATATTCATAATGATATCATCAGATGTTATCAAACATTCTCTTTATTCTCACTTTTTTCATCATTATTGTCATGCTTCATAAATTGTGGTAATTATCATCATTATTACCCTAATAAATTACAATCTCATCAAATAATCGAAAACGTAATTTTGGCTTAACTCTCAAAGGCTTATTTCGCTAAGATTTTGCCGTTTTTTTAAACATTTTGGTAATTATTTTCTTTTACCGTTTCTATTATTAATGAACACAATTCCGGTTATTCTAATTAATTATTATCATGATTATCATCATTATTATCTTTATGATCATCATTACCATAATTATCATCATTATCATCATATCATCTTATGCAATTATTACCATCATTATTTGCAAACTATTATCATTATTATTGCAATTATTGCAGATTTATAAATAAATATTTTTCAACATACTAATAACAACCATAATAATAGTCATTAAACAATTAATAAATTAACAATAATAACGAATTTATAATAATTATTTATATCATTAGTTTTAATTAATATCGTTATTACTGTAATTATTTACGTTATAATAATTATTTTTGCAATGATACTGACCATTAAAAATAATAATAATGTAAAAATACAATAATAATATTAATAACAATATTATAAACGATTATTATATTATTATATTTTTTCACATTATTGTTATTATTGAGTTTAATATATTTGTTTTGAAATAATACTAATAATTAAAGTAATAATATGATAATAAATATAATAATATAATGATAATAATAATATAATAGTGATAATACTAATATATATAATATAATAATAATAATAATCTAATAATAATACTAATCATAATAAACATAATAATACTAATATAATAATAATAATAATAATAATAATAAATAACAATAATTACTAATTATAAGAGGAGTCTGGTATCATAATGATGTTCTTAATTATAATATGACCAAAGAAATAATCATTTAAAATAAATATAATAATAACTAGTCATAATAATGATACACCGAGTTTTCTCCTATCTAGTCTCTAAATCCACGTTTTCTAACGTCTACTTCTTCCAAATAAAAATCGTATCCTTTGCATTTCACGTCCTTTCTTTTAATTGGTTTTGGAAAAAAACTAAAGACATCCTACTTACTGAGTCAACCCAGCAAAATGTTTCGGTTTGTAGGAATATTAAATAATGGGTTTGTAGGTATCTGTATATGAATACTACAATTATTTTATTGTTATTTTTTTCCTCGTCTGTTTTGTTTCTGTGGATGAATTCCTTGAAAACCATTATTTTACTTTTTTCTTTATATCTTGGACATATCTGCGTAATTGAAGCGTTCAAAATGTATATAATCCAAGTTTCTGATAGTACGAGGGAAAAAAATGAATTTGGCAATCATCATTATCATCATCATCATCATCATCATCCATTATTATTATTATTACAATATTATTGATTATTTTCTTTTATAATTTTTTAATTATTATTATTATTATTATTATTATTATAAATATTTATTTATTATTATTAATATTAGGCGAAGTAGTAGTATTCTTTACTATTTACTATATTTTCAAAAATAGATTAGTAACTGTAATAATAATAATAAGAATAATATAAATATATCAATTAAAATAAAATAATAATAATAATATTATAATACAAATCGTTATAATATCGTTATTATATTAATTACATTTATTATTATCATTATTATCATTTCACGTGGTACTATAATTGCAAAATAATTATCATAACGTACAAATTACAGTCAATAACGATATTAACTCAAATAATGATATAAATATCATTATAAATCGTTATATTATTTTATTATTGTTATTACAATTATTTTTTGTAGTTGTTTATTAGTATAGTTTTAAAATATATATATAACTGCACAACAATTGCAATAATATGATAATAAATACATAATGATTTAATAATTACAATAATGATGATAATTGATGATGGTAATGGTGAAATGGATGATCATGTTTATCTACGTGTGTGTGTGGCGTGCGTTGGCGTGTGTTTGTGTGTGTGTGTGTGTTGTGTGTGTGTGTGTGTGAAATGTTGTGTTTTGTGGTGTGTGTGTGTATGTGTATGATTATGTTAGATAATATAGATATATATATAGAGTATAATATTATCTATATACTGTATATATATATATTATATATATATAATATATATATCTCATATATATCTATAATA
>NW_023642166.1:0-2500 GCF_015228065.2 Penaeus monodon | reverse complement strand
TTAGGTGTTGTTTAGAGTCGCTTATAGAGATGAATTCCCTCTGCTAGTTGGGAAGTGGTGATAATATGCTCAAGATAGTAGAAAAGCTACTTTTTATCTTCAGACCCGATGGGTAAGAGTGGACCATGAAGTTTGCTCCAAGCACAAGAGAGGAGCAGAGATCAGAGAACTTGTGAGGTTCATCTGCGACGCAGCTGATTTTGGAAAGTTAGTGAACAGGGACCACAAAAGAAACAAGGCAAGAGTCAGCAGAGCAGTCCACAGAGAAAGCAGGTTGGAAGTTTTGCTGCGAGTTCATCTGTCACAGAGAGCAAAGCAGTTATGCAAGATACAAACAGCAGGAAAGCGACTTTGTTGTCCTCAAGGACACTACATGATTGTATGTTCGTAGTTCATAAAAATCAAGGTCTGCTGGCATTTTGTGAGGTCTAGGGGCCTGTGTATGAACTGTTTACTCAAGGACACATAGGCAAGGATGTTCCCACAACTTCATACTGTGGAAGGTTGTGGGAAGAAACACAGTAAGTACTTTCATCTGCCGAACAAGAGGCCACAATACCACAGGTGCCTGTAGAAGTGACACTTGCAGTTAATTCAGCATCCCAGAACCTCACTGTGAGCCTTCGAGTGAGTAATTTTGCCTGCAGTCAGAGTGGAAAGCTGACCTTATCCATAGTTCCAGCCATTGCTGATATCTATGCAATTTTGACCTTGGAACTAACTCTTCTAACTTTACAGAAGAGTTGTGTGGGATGCTGGGTACCAGAGGTGTGACCTGTCACATGGAACTCACTACCATTGCCTTTAGAGTCCACAGTCACCACTCTTCTCATAACAGACCTTGACACACAGAAACCTTACTGCATACCAGAGGTAACTGTCAAGCCAACACTGAACATAGACCTATCGGGATTGTCAAGCCATTTTGCGGTCTAGAGATAGCCAAACCTGAAGGACTTAGGAGCTAGAAGTGAATCAGGTATACCTATTGATAGGAGAGGATTGTGCAGACCTCTTACTTCCTGAGGAAGTGAGGAAAGGACAACCAGGGGAGCCTTTGCTATTCACACCACTAGGCTAGGTAATATTTGGTCCAGCTGATCTCTTTAAACCACTGTTCTTCATCTTCGGAGAGAGAGGAGTCAACTCGAAAACACTTGGAATGTCTCATTTTGACTTGATCTTGAAGGCTTGGGAAAATAAAAAACATTAGAGGATAGTCATTATACCTTGAGTATCCTTTTTAAGGCAGAAAGGCATGATAACCAGACTATAAGAGAAAAAGCTTAATGATACTGGGGAAGCAGCTGGACCTAAAGGAGAAATACATTGAAGAGATTCATAAACTACTTGAGAAAGGCTGTGCTTCGAAAGTGCCACCTAAAGACATGATAGAGCTGATGGTAAGGTATGGTGCTTTCCAAATCATCCAATTAACAACACCAAGAAGCCAGACAAGACCAGAGTTGTTTTTGACTGTGTCACAAAATTGAATGGGCTATCCCAGAATAGTTATATGAACCAAAGGGGCCCGTCCTAGTCATTGTGGCTGATACTACAATAACCTCACTCGGCACCGGCGCAACCTCGCTAGACATAGTTGCCTCCGCACCGAGTCGTCTGCCACAGTCACCTCACTCAGCACCGGTGCAGGCAAGCAGGCAACAGCCGCGTGCCGAAGTCGGCGGTGTGATGCTGCCAGAGAAGACAGCGCTTATTCACCTCGACGTGGGAAAGTGGGATGCAGCCGTTCGGCCACTCAGTATGCTCGGCTGTAGACGACGTATTTCCCATATTGTATTTATACTGCATGCTCACCGAAAAATAGACAGACTATGAGTTTGACTATGAGTTTGCTACTACTATGCACTCAAGGCCTGGGCTCTTCATTACTCCCCCCTTAGGCCTCTCCAACATTGGTAACCCCAAACGACATGAGCACCAATGTAGCTACCCTTTTTACTGAAGTGAATGCCGCCTCCATCTGCCTCCTGCTCTTTTCATCAAATAAAGCCCTCATATGGTTTCGGCGTGCCAAACCGCAGTTCAGGCTCAAGGACATAGCAAAGGTGACCACCAAAGCAGACCATGTCGTGGCCGTTTTGCTTGAGGAGGTTTTCCACCGGTTAGCCCCCTGGTTAGACAGCCAGCCGGACAATATTAAATACGAAAGGCTGAAGCAAAAGCTGTTAAAGGAGTTTTCACTTTCTCCATCTCAGAAGGCACAAGAAATCTTCATCTCCAACACACCACTTGGAGACTGTACTCCAAATAAGTCTGGCAAGAATCACCAGCCTATGCCGCCTCCCCATCAAATATGCACAAGGTACGTTCCACGAAATGGATCTTAAAATAGAGATTGGTTCCGCTCTCTCCCTGGCAACATCAGGAGAATATCCACGATCAGACGAGATGGCCACTGAAGTACCCTCACCGAGCAACGCATATGGAGCACTTGGTAAGCCTGCCCTCAACCAACAGCTCCCGTTTCCCGCGCTAT
>NW_023642164.1:0-10029 GCF_015228065.2 Penaeus monodon | reverse complement strand
GCAATTAAACGTTGGGTGAACATCATCCATTCCAAAAAAAAGTAGTGGGCAGTACCGTTGACCTCCAGTACCACAGTGGTCTGATGAATGCCAACAAACTGTCGAGCAAGAAAGCTGAATTGAGGCAGTTAAACAACACCCCAGTGATTGCCCTTTGATCTATTACAAAAAGACCCGAACCAAGGCCAGGTGGGGTGCTAAAGGAGGCTAGACAGAAGTCAGGGGAAAATGGGAAAAATAGGAAAATAGGAAAAGTACCCATGCCCGTTTTTCATAGGAATACGGCAAAATTTTATACAACTTGCCATTTTTGCGATAGAGATGGATCCTGCCTTGCAGCTATGCTGTAAGTCTACCCCGAAGTGAAGATAACCATCCCAAATGATATCCACTTGTCGGAAGCTCCCAAAAGTTCCTTATGGACCTATTCAATGGGATCTTTGGGGAGGGCACAGTGCCACCACATGGAAAGAAGCTATAATCATTCTTATCCCTCATCCTGGCAAGGATGCTTCCACACCAGGGTATTATAGACCAATTTCTCTCACCAGCTCCCCTAACGGAAGCCGCCTTGCCGCGGTGGGGGGGCCTGAGGTCCAATGATTTTTGAGCCGGGACCAGAGGGCTACCCATACTGGAGGGGTCACCAGTGAGGGATGAGACAAAATGGTTCCCTGGTGCACCAAGGCCATGAGAGGGGATGGTGTACCCCCCTGGTCATTCCATCTTGGACTAGGGAAAACCTCCCACGTGTGTTTCCCCGTGCGTGGCATCCCGTATTCCCAGGAGACAGGGTCCTGGAGGTTGAGCGATGCTGAAACGCTGCGCCCTGCAGCTAGCAACACACCCTTTGGTCCTTATTCGGGTTTAAAACGGGTGGCTTGATCAAGGCCCGTCAAGTCAACGGCTGGTCAAATTTTGGCTAGGGTCAGCAGGCACTTTTTCAGTCGTAGCGCATAGGTCCCGCGATCCCACAGTACTGTGATAGTGGCTGCGTTATTTCCTCATTACCCCTGTGGCGGTTGGGAGATTTTGAACCCAACTATAGTTTCCCCTCGTTGGACCCATGGTGGGTGGGGGGGGTGAGGAAAGAAGAATTCAATTTGTATGAGTACTACAAATTTACAAAGATCTAGCTCTCTCCCTGATGACCTGCGCAATCCCTCGACCATTCTCTCTGGAAAATCACACGTTGTCACTCTGGAACCTTTTCATTTTCCAAAGGGAAGAAGGGGAATCGTATGGTTCCCGGGCTCCCAAACAGGAAAGAAGGGAAAAGTCCTCCTCTCCACAAAGGGAGATTTTACCTGGTAAATATGAAAGCATTTCATATAGTAAGTACCGGTAGTGAAGACCTTTGATGGTGAAATCAATCATGGATCTTGACATCTTTGAGGTTCATGGGAAATAGTTGAAGTATGTCAACGTGACCCTCGAAATCACCCACAGCGAGATGGTAGCCGATAGTTGAGGTTTCGTCACCAGATGAGAGTGACCGTCTGGTGCAATATGTAAACATTCCTGGGGCTCAAGTTTCATGCTCTCCTCAAAAAACCTCAATCAGTGTAAGGGAATTGTCTTTTCCCGAGACCTGATGAGGTATTCTGAGGAAAACTGTTAGAGGAACTAGAGAATTTTTAATGTAGTGGCATTTAAAACTTTTTTAGGAAAAAAGTTGATGGTTTGGAACAGTCGACACCATCTTCTTCTAACTTTTAAACATTAGCCCTTTCCAGAATGGGTTTAAGTTAGCATGGTACCACCTAAAAGGTAAAGCCATATGTGCCCAACCCTATGCGGTGCTTCCACTGCCAAGGTTATGGGCATGGAGCCAAATCTTGCCGTTTTAAAGAAAAGGGAAAACCAAGAGTATGGTAAAGTGTGGTAAACGGGTCATCAAGGAGATGACAACTGTCCAGGTCCAATATGCGTTACCACTGCAAAGAAGCTCATGAAGCTTCTTCAAAGCAATGTAAAAGGTACAAATTGAAAAGGAAGTATTGGTATAAGGAGCAAGGAGAAAGTTAGTTTTCCAGAGGCAAAGCGCGTGCCGTATGCTGTTTGCACAGCCAGGTAGGTCCTTTGCTTGGGTTTCTAGCCCATCCTCCTTCCCACAACCTTGCCCTCCAATCTTCTTACAACAACACTCTGCCACTTCCTCTAAACCTCAGTCCCAAATTGCTGACACTGCCTCTGGTGAGTTGTTCCACCAGAAACGGAGTAGGAGTGAGGGGTCTATTGAGGAGACTCCTCCCAAAGTAAGGTCTTTGGAGCCATCAGGCAAGGCTCCAGAGGCCTCAACGGTGATAGCTCAGCTGCCACCACATCCACGGGAGCATCTGCTGCTATCAGATGCTCCTGAAGAAAAGGCTCAGGCACGCCCTTTGCCCAGGCAAAGGAATCCTGAACCTGCCCAAAAGACTCCAGCTGCAACAAAATCCACAGGGGCCTCCCTGCTAGACAGAATGCCCCTGAAGAAAAGGTCAGGCCCGTCCTTTGCCTAGGCAAAAAAATCCTGAACCTGTCCAAGGGAACCTTGGAAACTAGTTCCACAGGTAAACACCCATTAAAAAGGTACTCCCAGGATCCTGGAAAGGGACAGCCTAAAGGTGGAGGCAAACCTTGACCACAGGTGCTGCCAACCCCCTTTGAAGAAATAATCTAAGAACTGGATACCCTAATCCAATGGAACTGTCAAGGAATTCACAAAATGGAAAAACCCTGCAACATCTGATAGCTTCATGGAACCCAGTTGTGTATGCCTACAAAAATTATGACCAGGGAAAATCGTCCATTTTCCTGAGAGGATTTCAAGTTCAAGCCCATTAGGGAACCTTTGACAATGGACCTCAGGGAGGAGTACAGTAATGGTACGTCATGATATTCCCTTCCAGGCCATCCACCTGCAGAAAACACTGCAGGTGAAGGCTGTGAGAATAGGTTGACACGACCTTCACTTTTTGCATCCATCTACCTTCTCCACAAATTCAACTAAATGATTTGGAAGATCTACTTGGGGTTGCCACATCCTTTTCTACTCTTGGGAGATTCAATGGTCGCATCACCTCTGGGGAGACACTTGGTGCAACCTCGAGGAAGGGCCTTGGAGTCCTTGTTCTTAAGAGCAATGCAGTTTTACTAAACAGTGACACTCCCACACATTTCCAAGTTCAAACTGGGACTTCTCCAAAAATAGACCTATCAATGGGTTCAGCTGGATTCACAGTTGAACTTAAACTTGGCAGGTCATGGAAGACTTACATGGAAGCGACCATTTTCCAAATAATTTTGGAGGGGGTGAATGTATTCCAGTCAATGGAGTGCAGGATGGCGACTTGAACATGCTGACGGGAATCTTTTTAGATCAACTGCAGTATTGCAAGGATCTGTTAATGATTTCCGGGGTGTTCAAGATGCTTTTAATCACTTCACATCACGAATTCACCTTGCAGCAGAAGCATCCATCCCAAAAGTAGGGGACAGTACCGTCGACCTCCAGTGCCATGGTGGTCTGATAAATGCCAACAAGCTGTCAAGAAAGGGAAAAGCTGCATTAAGGCAGTTAAACGACGCCCCAGCATTGTAACCTTGATCAGTTACAAAAAAACCCGAGCCAAGGCCAGGCGCGTGCTAAAGGAGGCTAGACGGACGTCGTGGAGACAGATGTGTCCTCGATTAACTCTGGGGCCCCCCTTTGCATGGGTGTGGGACAAGGTGCGTAAGTTGCTGGAAAGAGCACTCCATATCACAACCTTCTGAAGATAGATGGCATAATCATCACAGACAAAAAAAAATATTGCTAATGAGCTAGCTAAATCCATGGCAGAGATCTCCTCTGGGCATCTTACAACTGCTCGATTTTCCACTCTTCGTGCTGAACAGGAACAAAACCCCGTGTCGTTCTTCAGTAGGACTGCAGCAGAACTCCATACAACTTTCCTTTTTGCGCAAGGGATGGACTCGCTTTGCAGCTCTGCCGTAAGACTGCCCCAGGAAGTGACGTATTTCCCTATCAAATGATATCTCACTTACCGGAGAGTTCCCAGAAGTTCTGTTGGACTTGTTCAATAGGATCTATAGGAGGGCCAGTGCCATCCACATGGGAAAAAGGCTATAATCATTCCTGTTCCTAAACCTGGCAAAGATACTTCCACACCAGGAAATTACAGACCATTTCTCTCACCAGCTGCATCTGCAAGCTGATGGGAAAATGGAAACTTCAGGTTTACCTGGCTGCTAGAAAAAGAAAACGTGCTGACCCATATCAATATGGCTTTAGAAAATTTAGATCGACCACAGATGCACTTGTGAGGATGGAACTGCTAAAACGATTCCTTTGCACAGCGACGCATGTTTTGCTCTCTTTTTGACCATTGAAAAGGCTTATGGGTACTACTTGGAAAACATGGCACTCATGAAGCTGTATGACATGGTTTAAGAGGAGCATACCTACCTTCATACAAAGCTTCCTTGCTAAACAGAAATTTAGGTTTGGGTGGGAAACAGTTTCCTAACCTGGAAGACCAGCTGGGAAGGGTCCCAAGGGAGTGTCTTAAGTGTGACCTGTTTGCCATTGCTATAAGACATTAAAAAGGTTGTTCCAAGTGCTGTCTCATGTAATCTGTATGTGGATGACTTTACACTGTACTGCTCGAGGAAGCTTACAGGAGTGCAAGGACGCATGCAGACTGCAAAATCAGGTTGTACAGTGGGCAACATATCATGGGTTCAAATTTTCTCAAAGCAAGACCATGGCTGTACATTTCCACAAACGAGGAAAGTTCCATCCTTCCCTCTATTTAGGAGCAAACCCACTGCAATTTTTTCCAAGAGGTGAAGTACTTTGGGGCTAATTTTGATCAGACTTACATGGGTGCCTCACATCAAACAGTTAAAGTGAAGGTACAAAAGCACTTAGTATTTTTCGGTTCTTTTACATTTTTCTTGGGGTGCAGACCGCACAACGCTTCTACGGCTTTACCGAGCACTTATTCGTAGTAAGCTTGACTATGGATGTGAAGCTTATTCATCTGCAACCCCTGTTCTCCGGATGTTGGACTCGGTTCATAATGAAGCTCTCAGAATCTGTACTGGGGCTTCAGGGCTTCACCTGTGGACCCTTATGCTGAGAGTGGAGAACCACCTCTTTCATTACACCGGGACTACCTGACTGATTTACTATACGAGACTACAAAGGATTCCGGGATCTCCACATCCAGATTTGGTTTCACCCCCCTTTAGGATAGCCGATCCTATGGTAGGAGAATGAGGGAAACTTGTGAAGAACTTAAATTTTAAGTCTCACTAAGGTTCTGGGTGTTTGGGAAATTTCCCCCAATTTCCCCCCCTTTGGGCTAATCAAGTCGAGCTGGATTTGGTCGGAATTGGGGAAAGGGGAGAGATCTGAAGCAGAAGTCAGAAGAATTTTTTCAGCACATTTCTAAGTACCAAGGATCGGATGCAATATATACAGATGGTTCGAAATCTGAAAAGGTGTGGGCTTTGCAGCAGTGAGCGAAGGGAAAACTGCATCTGGCAGTCTTTCTCTAGCAGCCTCGATCTTCACTGCAGAGTTACATGCCATCCTTGCAGCAGTTAAAATGACTAAGATCTTATGAACCATTCTATTGTGATATATTGTGACCTCGTAGTGCCTTGCAAGCAATCAAGAGCTTAAACTCATCAATCCATAGTGAGGGAGGTTCAAGATGGCTTGCACCCGATGTCAACCACGTAAAAAGATAAATCTGTGTTGGGTGCCAGGGCATGTTGGTGTCAGTGGGAATGAGCGAGCTGATCAGAAGGCTAAGGCAGCTGCCGCTCGCCTTGTGATGTCGTTTTCCTCTCCACCACCGACCTGAAACCCCGCATCAGGAGTTAAATGGAAGGAACAAGGGAGGAATCTCCAGAAATAAACTGCGAGAGATTGAGATGACCTTGGCAGTTGGGGACTAGCATCCATCCCAACCGAAAAGTGGAAGGGTTTCATTAACAAGGCTAAGAATCGGGCACACAGACTGACTCATGGGCCGATGAGGCTAAAATCAGGCACTTTGTGAGGGATGCCAAGAGCCCTTAACAATCGCACATGTATTTGGAAAGATGTGCAAACATTCTCAGACCAAAGACGTATGTACTTGTCTCCCCCATATACACTGAAGATGTATTGGGGGAGGATTGTGAATAGAGGGTCTTATTAGTTTCCTTAGGGAGACTAATTTTTAATAAATTTAATTATCATAAAGTTATGCAATAATTTATACACTTAGAGATAAATTTATGCTTTGATTTTTAATTTGTTTATTGTTATTATAAGATATCTATTGACAGATTTTTAAAGTTTTAAACATTTTAATATTTCTGTTTAACAAGGTATTCGCCGCTAATGACTAGCTGTTGACGCGGCAGATAATTTTAATAATCAATCAATCTCTCACCAGCTGCATCTGCAAGCTGATGGAGAAAATGGTAAACTTCAGGTTGACATGGCTATCAGAAAGGAAAACATGCTGACCCCATATCAGTATGGGTTTAGAAAATTGAGATAGATTACAAATGTACTTGTAATTTGGAGACTGACTATACGATTCCTTCACAGAGTGACATTACATATTAGCAGTCTTCTTTGACCTTGAAAAAGACTGACAGTACTACTTGGAAGCAAGGCATACACAAGAAGCTACATGATATTGCTTTAAGAGGAGCATACCTACCTCCATACAAAGCTTCCTTGCTGACAGGAAGTTTATTTTGGGTGGCAAACATCTTTTCTAACCTGGAAGAGGTCCCACAAGAGTGTCCTAAGTGTACCTTATTTGCCATTACTATAAATGACATCGTATAGGTCGTTCCAAGTCCTGTCTCATGTAATCTGTATGTGGATGATTTCACACTGTAATGTTCAGGAGGAAGCTTACAGGATGTCTGCAATAAATCAGGTAAAGCATTGGACAACATACCATGGGTTCAAATTTTCTCCAAACAAGACCATGGGTATGCATTCACAGAAGAGGAAAGTTCCATCCTTCCCTCTATATAGGAGCAAACCCATTACATTTTGTCAAGAGGTGAAGTACTTGGGTCTAATTTTTGACTCAAAGCTTACATGGGGACCTCACATCAAGCAGTTAAAGGTAAACCTATCTTGGGTTGCAGACTACACACACACTTCTGCGGTTTAACTGAAAACTTATTCGTATTACTTATTCTTATTTCATTTGCAACTCTCACTGTTCTCTGGATGTTGGACTTAATTCAAAATGAAGCTCTCAGAATTTCTACAGAGGCTTTCAGATCTGCACTTGTGGAGTGATTTACTACACAGTGCTACAAATGATTCCGGGATCCCTACATCCAGATTGGTTTTCAACCCCCTTGAGGATAGTCGATCCCATGATAGGAGAACAGGAATCTTGTGGAAGACCTTAATTTAAATCTCACTAAGGTTATGGCTGATGGAACTCCCCAATGCCTCCCATGTACCAATAAAGTTGAGCTGGATTTGGTCGGAATTGGGTAGGGGAGAGATCCGAAACAGAAATCAGAGAGAGATTTCTTCAACACACTTCCAAGTACCAAGGAACAGATGCAATATACATTGGTTCGAAATCTGAAAACTTTTCAGCCGTGAATAGGATTACTGCATTTAGCTGCCTTCTTCAGCAGCCTCGATCTTCACTACGAGTTACATGCCATCCTTGCAGCAGTCAAGATGACTAGAGATCTTATGAACCATTCTATTGTAATAAATTGAGGCTTGTAGGGTCTTGCAAGCAATCAAGAGCTAAACCATCCCATCCATTGATGAGGGAGGGTCAAGATTGGCTTGCATTGATGTCAACACGTAGAAAGATAACATTATGTTGGGTGCCAGCAACGTGTTGGTATCAGTGGAATGAGCGAGATGATCAGAAGGTCAAAGCAGCAGCCGCTCAGCCCGTGATGTTCGTTTTTCTCTCCCCTACACCGACTTGAAACCAGCATCAGGAGTTGTCTTTGCCATAAATGGAGGAAATAATGGAGGCATACCTCTAGACAAAAACTGCAAGAAATTGAGATGACCTTGAATGTGGTGACCAGCATCCATCCCAACCGACAAGTAGAAGTCATGTTATGAAGTTATGAAGCTGAGAATCGGGCACACAAAATTGACTCAGGGTGAAAGTTAGGCATGCTGTGAGGGATGCCAAGAGCCATTAACGGTCGCACATATAGTGGAAAGATGTACAACATTTCAGACCAAAGACATATGTACTTGTCTCCCCCATATACATTGACAAATATATCGGGGAGGATTATGACATAAATGTTATTAGTTTTCTAAGGGAGGCTAATATATCTACAAATTTGTGATGCATAATGTTTATGCAATAATTTATACATGTAGAACAGTATGTATGCTTTGTTTTATTATAATACATATTATTATATAAGACATTGTTGATAGATTTTTAACAACATTCTAACTCAATCTAACAAGCTATTCAGCACTAATAACCTTAGCGACTGATGTAACAGATAATTTAGATAATAAATCAATCATTGACAAATAGTGCCAAAAAGAAACATAGATTGAAGATGTTTCAAGAACTCTGCAGTGTAAAGCCCCATAAAGTCCTATATCTATGTCAAACATGATGGGTCTCACTACGCTAAGATGTGGCCTCTTGCCTGAAAGTACAAACAGCCATCAGTAAATTGTATTTTTTATTCTATATTTACATTCTGCCTCAATTCAACACCATAAATAACCTGAACCAACAATTCACTTACTGCAGAACTTTATTACTGTACTGCTTTGCAATATTCTTCGGATCTACTGTGTAGCTGGAATTTACAATAAGAATTCTATAGTATATATAGATCCATAATCTTCTTGCCATTAATACAAATGCATTTGGGATCAGACATGCACAAACATGCACGAAACTTCTAAAATTCAACTTTAGTAACCAAAAAAAGGATAACCATGAAACTAATAAACAACAAATTAAGACGAATGGCATCCTTCTTTTCACCGAAGAATGTACAAAAGAACATCAGGCACAAACTCAACACCTTTGTAGGTATCACAGAAGCTTTAGTCAGCTTGATGAAGAGTGGATGAAACTCTTTTTGCTGAAATTTCAGAGGTCTGGGAAAGTTTACATGCTCATGAATTCTATCTGGAACTGATGGACTTAGTCCTGTCTCATGTAATCTGTATGTGGATGATTTCACACTGTAATGTTCAGGAGGAAGCTTACAGGATGTGCTGCAATAAATCAGGTTATGCATTGGACAACATACCATGGGTTCAAATTTTCTCCAAACAAGACCATGGTTATGCATTCACAAAAGAGAAAAGTTCCATCCTTTCCTCTATATAGGAGCAAACCCATTGCATTTTGTTCAAGAGGTGAAGTACTTGGATCTAATTTTTGACTCAAGGCTTACATGGGGACCTCACATTAAACAGTTAAAGGTGAACATATCTTGGGGTGCAGACTGCACAACACTTCAGCGGTTTTACTGAGCACTTATTCGTAGTAAACTTGACTATGGATGTGAACCTTTTTCATTTGCAACTCTCACTGTTCTCTGGATGTTGGACTTGGTTCAAAATGAAGCTCTCAGAATTTCTATAGAGGCTTTCAGATCTGCACCTGTGGAGTCCCTGTATGCTGAGAGTGGAGAACCACCTCTTTCATTACACCGGGACTACATGAACGTGATTTACTACACAATGCTACAAATGATTCCGGGGTCTCCTACATCCAGATTGGTTTTCAACCCTCTTGGGGATAGTCGATCCCATGATAGGAGAACAAGGAATCTTGTGGAAGATCTTAATTTAAATCTCACTAAGGTTATGGCTGATGGAAATCCCCAATGCCTCCCATGTACCAATAAAGTTGAGCTGGATTTGGTCGGAATGGCAGGGGGAGATGTCCGCAGAGTCAGAGAGAGAATTCTTACCACTCTAAGTACCAAGATCGAGCAAATACAGTGATGATTCAGAGAGAGAATCTGCTTCACAGCTCGATCACT
>NW_023642163.1:0-10030 GCF_015228065.2 Penaeus monodon | reverse complement strand
GTGAGGAAATATATGCAGCCACTATTACAGTACCGATGGCAGTTGTAGGACCTTTTCACTGCTGACTGAACAGTCCCTGCTTGACCCAACCATATTTGACCAGCTGCTTGACTTGCGCCTTGATCAAGCACCGTCTACCAGAATAGAGGACCAAAAGTGTCGGCAACACACGTGGGAGAGTTTCCCTGGTCCAGATGGTGCCCAGAAGCCATTTTTTCATCCCTCACTGGACCCCTCCAGTATGGGTAGCCCTCTGGTCGGCTCACCAAATCATTAGGACCTCAAGCCCCCTCCCCCCTAACGGAAGCCGCCTTGCCGCGGTGGGGGGGCTTGAGGTCCCAATGATCTGGTGAGCCGGACCAGAGGGCTACCAATACTGGAGGGGTCACCAGTGAGGGATGAGACAAATGGCTTCCTAGTGCACCAAGGCCTATGAGAGGGGATGGTGCACCCACCTCTGGTTCATCTCATCTTGGACTAGGGATAACTCTCCCACGTGTTTTTGCCATGCGTGGCCTCCCGTAATACCAGGAGACAGGAGTCCTGGAGGTTGAGCGATGCTGCACGCTGCGCCCTGCAGCTAGCAACACACCTCTTTGGTCCTTTATTCTGGTTAGATGGGTGGCTTGATCAAGGCCCGGTCAAGTCAATCGGCTGGTCAAATATGGCTAGGGTCAAGCAGGTACTATTCAGCGCATAGGTCCCGCGACTGCATCAGTACTGTAATAGTGGCTGCGTATATTTCCTCATTACCCCTGTGGCTGTTGGGAGATTTTGAGCCTAACTATAGCTTCCCTCGTTGGACTCCATGGTGGGTGGGGGGTGAGGAAATGAAGACTTCTAATTTGTATGAGTACTACAAAGATCTAGCTCTCTCCCTGATGACTTACGCAATCCCCCGACCATTCCCTCTGGAACATCACATGTCACTCTGGAGCCTTTCCAGCTTCCAAAGGGCAAGAATGGGAATCGTAATGGTTCCCTGGCTCCCAAACCAGTAGAAGGGAAAGTCCTCCTCAATCCACTAAGGAAATCTTACCTGGTAAATATGAGAATATTTCATCTAGTAAGTACCTAGTAGTGAAGGCCATTGATGGTGTATCAATCATGGATCTTGATATTTTTGAAGTACATAGGAAAATAGTTGAGGTATGTCAGCGTGATCCTCGCATCACCCCACAGCGAGATGGTAGCCTGATAGTTGAGGTTTCGTCACCAGATGAGAGTGACCGTCTGAGTGCGATATGCAACATTCCTGGGGCTCAAGTTTCATGTTCTCCTCACAAAACCCTCAATCAGTATAAGGGAATTGTCTTTTCCCGAGACCTGATGAGGTATTCTGAAGAGAAACTGTTAGAGGAACTAGAGAATTTTAATGTAGTGGCAGTAAAACGTTTTAAGAAGAAGTTGACGGTTTGGAACAGTCTACACCAGCTCTCCTTCTAACTTTTATACGTTGGTCCTAATGAGCTAGCTAAATCCATGGCAGAGATCTCCTCTGGAGCATCTTACACTGCTCGATTCTCCACTCTTCGGGCTGAAGAGGAACGACACCCAGTGTCGTTCTTCAGTAGGACTGCAGCAGAACTTCCATACAACTTGCCATTTTTGCGCAAGGAGATGGACTCTGCTTTGCAGCTCTGCCTTAAGACTGCCCAGGAAGTGACGATATTCCATACCAAATGATATCTCACTGCCAGAGAGCTCGCAGTTCTTGTTGGACCTATTCAATAGGATATATAGGGAAGGTACAGTGGCATCCACATGGAAAGAGTCTATAATCATTCCTGTCCCTAAACCTGGCAAGGATGCTTCCACACCAGGAAATTACAGACCAATTTCCCTCACCAGTTGCATCTGCAAGCTGATGGAGAAAATGGTAAACTTCAGGTTGACATGGCTGCTAGAAAAGGAAAACGTGCTGACTCCATATCAATATGGGTTTAGAAGATTGAGATCGACCACAGATGCACTTGTAAGGATGGAAACTGCTATACAGAATTCCTTCGCACAGCGACGTCACATGTTAGCAGTCTTCTTTGACCTTGAAAGGCTTATGATACTACTTGGAAGCATGGCATACTCAAGAAGTTGTATGACATTGGTTTAAGAGGAGCATTACCTACCTTCATACAAAACTTCCTTGCTAACAGGAAATTTAAAGTTCGGGTGGGAAACAGTTTCTCTAACCTGGAAGATCAGCTGGAAGGGGTCCCACAAGGGAGTGTCTTAAGTGTGACCCTGTTTGCCATTGCTATAAATGACATTGTAAAGGTTGTTCCAAGTTCTGTCTCATGTAATCTGTAGGTGGATGACTTTACACTGTACTGCTCAGGAGGAAGCTTACAGGATGTGCAAGGACACATGCAGGCTGCAGTAAATCAGGTTGTACAGTGGACAACATATCATGGGTTCAAATTTTCCCCAAGCAAGACCATGGCTATGCATTTCCACAACGAGGAAAATTCCATCCTTCCCTCTATTTAGGAGCAAACCACTGCAATTTGTCCAAGAGGTGAAGTACTTGGGTCTAATCTTTGACTCAAGACTTACATGGGTGCCTCACATCAAACAGTTGAAAGTAAAGGCTACAAAAGCACTTAGTATTTTGGGGTTCTTTCACATTTATCTTGGGGTGCAGACACACAACGCTTCTGCGGCTTTACCGAGCGCTTATTCGTAGTAAGCTTGATTATGGATGTGAAGCTTATTCATCTGCAACTCCCACTGTTCTCTGGATGTTAGACTCGGTTCATAATGAAGCTCTCAGAATCTGTACTGGGGCTTTCAGGTCTTCACCTGTGGAGTCCCTGTATGCTGAGAGTGGAGAACCACCTCTTTCATTACACCGAGAATACATGAATCTGATTTACTACACGAGACTACAAAGGATTCCAGGATCTCCTACATCCAAATTGGTTTTCAACCCCCTTGAGGATAGCCGATCCTATGGTAGGAGAATGAGGAATCTTGTGGAAGATCTTAATTTAAATCTCTCTAAGGTTCTGGCTGTTGGAATTCCCCAATTTCCACCTTGGACTAATCAAGTCGAGCTGGATTTAGTCGGAATTGGGAAAGGGGAGAGATCCGAAGCAGAAGTCAGAGAGAAATTTCTTCAGCACATTTCTAAATACCGGGGATCAGATGCAATTTATACAGATGGTTCGAAATCTGAAAATGGTGTGGGTTTTGCAGCAGTGAGCAGAAGGAAGACTGCATCTGGCAGTCTTTCTCTAGCAGCCTCGATCTTCACTGCAGAGTTACATGCCATCCTTACAGCAGTTAAGATGACTTGAGATCTTACGAACCATTCTGTTGTGATATATTTTGACTCTCGTAGTGCCTTGCAAGCAATCAAGAGCTTAAACTCATCACATCCAGTAGTGAGGGAGGTTCAAGATTGGCTTGCACTGATGTCAACACGTAAAAAGATAACTCTATGTTGGGTGCCAGCGCATGTTGGTATCAGTGGGAATGAGCGAGCTGATCAGAAGGCCAAGGCAGCTGCCGCTCAGCCTTGTGATGCTCGTTTTCCTCTCCCACACACCGACCTGAAACCCAGCATCAGAAGTTGTCTTCGTGATAAATGGAGGGAAAAATGGAGGCATACCTCCAGAAACAAACTGCGAGACATTAGAGATGACCTTGGCAGTTGGGCGACTAGCATCCATCCCAACCGAAAAGTGGAAGTTGTATTAACAAGACTAAGAATCGGGCACACAAGACTGACTCATGGGCCAATGATGGCTAAAAATGAAGCACTTTGTGAAGGATGCCAAGAGCCATTAACGATCGCACATGTAGTGGAAAGATGTGCAACATTCTCAGACCAAAGACGTATGTACTTGTCTCCCCATATACACTGAAAAATGTATTGGGGGAAGATTGTGACATAGAGGGTCTTATTAATTTCCTTAGGGAGACTAATTTCAATAAAATCTAATTATGCATAATGTTTATGCAATCATTTTATGCACTTAGAGCATAATATTTATGTTTTGATTTTTAATCTATTTATTGTTATTGGTAAGATATTTATTGATAATTTTTTAAGTTTTAAACATTTTAATATTTCTAGTTAACAAGGTATTCGCCGCTAATGACCTTAGCTGTTGACGCAGCAGATAATTTTAAATAATCAATCAATCAAGCCCCCTCACCACGGCAAGGCGGCTCCCGTTAGGGGGGTTGGAGGTCGGGAAGCCTTTTCTCCTTTGTTCTGTCCCCAGACATGGGTGCCTGGGGGAGCAGGAACAAAGTCTGGTAGCTTTTTCTGAACCTCTTGTCGCTCAAGGGCTGCCTCTTTCCTGGCAGAGCAAGCCAGGCTCCAGGTGTGATTCACAGTTGGGACATTTGGCTTTTATGACCCTTTGACCTTCCTTGTGTGCCTTAAGTCACACCTCAGTGTTGCATGCCTTGCTACAGACACCACATTTAGGCTTGGCCTTGCAGCTAGCCTGGTGACCGTATTTTTGGCATTTAAAGCACCAAAGTGGCTCAGGCACATAAGTTCTTAGGTTGAAGGTGCCCAGATCGAGGGTAGTAATTGGGGCTCCTTTCAGGGTCACCAGGACTTGCCTTGTTGGATTCTTCCCTTTCGACATTTGGGAAGGCTCAACTTGTGGATGTGATGTGATCAAATCCACATCATACGAAAGTGAGAAGCCAAGTAGCACCATCTTCATTAACGAGACACACACCTCCCATCTTTAAGCTCCTTAGTTTCCTGCAGGAAATTCAGGGTAGCTTGGTCTTTGGGCATGATAATCATGGCCTGGTCTCTGGCGACCCGGATTGACAACCGGATTTTTCTTTGCATCTCCAGTGCTCTCACCAATTGGTAGGCATTGTCGAAGCCTTCAGGTTTAGAGGGAACCTTAAACTGTGGGAAACGCCTAGGGGGTCTAGACTTTCCCTCAGAGTCGTTTCGGACCGCTGTTTCAGCTTGGTTCGTGCTGGCCTGGAGAGGCCAGCACTAGAGTCCATCTGTTGGACATTCTAATGGACAGACATGTTTATGGCTGATGTTGTGTCCATTTTAGCAGCAAGTCTGACAGAGTCAACCTGTGTTTTGGATTTTCTCTTGCCACTAGAAGCTATGTATAGCTTCAGAGTGACTACCGTGGTCTGGGCCTTGCACAGTTCGTCATCATTTATATATCTATTTTGTGGGGGGTTATGAGGAACATTTACCTTGAAATTAGCAGTTATTTCATGCTCTAACGCCCCCACCCACCACGTAGTCAAACAAGGGGAAGCTGTATGTTAGACATAATGTCTAACAACCATAGGGGTGGTGAGAGGATATACGCAGCCAATGGCCGTTGTACCGCCACTCACGGGACCAGTGTGAGTGCCAACGGCGACATTGACTGCTTGACCCTAGCCTCCCGAAGAAGACCAGCCGATTTAGCTGGCCAGGCCACGATCAGGCCACCAGTCTTGCTGGAATAAGGGACCAAAGAGACGTGTACTCATGCACAGCATTGCTCAACCTCCATGACTCCCGTCTTCGCAGTGCACAGGGTAGATAGGATAGGCATCATTGTTTGGAATCCTTCCTTCCACCTTCTCCAGTGAGACAGCCACCCAAAGGCTGACTCACCTCAGAGTGGGAGCTCAAGTCCTGTACCTCGAAGAGGAGGTTCCGGGGGCAGGACCACGAGTGAGGAGTGGCAGTTGCCAGTTATAAGCTATGATGCGCAATTGGCGCAATATTGTAGTGCGAGGAGCCATCCTCACATTCTTTAATAATGCTGGAAACTGGAAGACAAGTAAAAGCTAAAACTGGAAGACAAGTAAAGCAAAGCGAACTTACCCACCTGCCGAAGAACCCGACACGTCAGTGCACTGATGACTGACAGTACTATGCCGTTCAGCTGGAAAGCAAATCTTGCCTCAAGAAAAATATAATTTGCCGGAAATGATCTTTCATACATCATGATTTGAACTGGAATGCTATGGGTCATGCTGCCAGTGTGGCATCCTCTCGCACAAGACTTGAATAGCAGCTGGAAGAAACTGGTAACAAAGAAAGGCCTGAACTCATAGTACTCACATACAAGTGTATACAAGAATCAAGGAGCACCATAAGAAATACAGTGAAAAGGGGGGGGGGGGCGGCAAAGCAAGTGCAGCGTGAGGCAGGAATAAAAAAGACCGATAAAGAAATGAAAAAAAAAAAATATATATATATCTATATCTATATGATAAGTATTCTTTTAACTGGCTGACTTGCAGGGGGTCGATCTTGGGCTTCTTCTTTTCTGAACTGTCACTTTAGCTTCTTTCACTCTTCTCTTCTCACAATATGTCTAACTCCTTTAACAATTTTTCTGTATGATATAAAAATGTGATAACAATAAATATCTATATGTAAACATTCTTCACCTCATTAAGTATAGAAACAACCTTGAAATCTGAAAATTTAGGTAGTATAAGAAAGGCAGGCTCTCTCGCCCTTCCACTTCACGCCGCACTCTTAGTTACCATACGTGTACATCCCCTATTCTGCTTGTGTGGTTGTGACAAAATCCTAGTCGTGATCCACAGTTAGTCACTTTACCAGAGCACCCGCGCCTTATACAGTCGACTAATACCGTACGTGCTTAACCTGTTGTATGTACCTTCCATAATGCAATGCTGCTGTTGCATCTGTCGAAGGAGAGCACAACTGTGTTGTGATTAAATGAGTCACATAGGGCAAAATGTTCTTTGATTTCAAAGGAAAGTTTGTTGATGAATGCTTTACTTGGTGATATAGAAAGATGAACTGGAATTAGTTTTCTACAGCATACACAAGCAAAAACGCCTCTAAAAGGACAACTCTCTTCAAAATATTGTCGTAGCTATTCGCAATCACACCACTAAGGACAACACATATATAGTAGGAAATTCAGAAATCATACTTGCATCTCGAGAAACCAGCACCTGACGGATCATAAGCCAAGGCAGGAAGGGGCGGCACTTTCAAGGAGATAAAAACTCTTGCCTTTGTTTACAGCTGAGAATGGATGGGTGCAGAGAAGCAAACGCAGAAGCTCGTCAGCTGCTAGCGGGAGACCCTCATTGCTGGGGAAACACCGTCTTGGGTCTAATTCATATTCTAAATATCTGTCTATCTCTTTATCTATCTTTCGATCTACCTCTCTATCTGTCTAGCACACACACACACACACATATCATCTATATATATGTACACACACACACACACACAAACACACACACACACACACACACACACACACACACACACACACACACGTGTTATATATATATATATATATATATATATATATATATATATATATATATATATATATGTATATACATATATGTGTATATAAATATTTATATATTCATATAAATTTATCCATATACATGCATACATACATATATCCATCTGTGTTTATCTAACTATCTATATCTATATCTATCTGTATCTGTATACTGTATATCTATCTATCTGTCTGTCTATTTTTTATTTGTCTATATAACTATCTGTCTATGTATCTATAGTGTATATATCTGTCTATCTATCTAAATGTATGTCTATGCTGTAAATCCATATCTCTTTATCTATCTTTAAACCATTCAGACAATTAGTCAATCTATATATTTGCCTATCTATTTATCGATCTATATTCATATCTATCCATATCTGCACACACACACACACACACACACACACACACACACGCACGCACGCACACACACACACACACACACACACACACACACACACACATATATATATATATATGTTATTATGCCATACATAATAATCATTCAAATTAGTTATTCTTGATATAGTGGTGTAATTTAATTAAAGAGCCATATTCAATAATACTTTAGAATTAATTCAGATAACTAGCTCTCTATATTTGATGGGTTGAAGGCTAAAAATCATATACTAACCATAACGTGAATAATACAATTTAATTAATTAAGTAATTAATAAGATTAAATATAGTATAACAAATCATTACAAGATTAGTAATGAACAGGAAACCCAACATAATAAAAATCACTGTAATATCAAAACACACATACAAATGCTGTCGGGATTACCAAGTCGTGTTCACTGACAAAGATAATTATAATTGTTTTTCTTGAGTTATGATTAGTTTAAACACTATGACGTCATAAATTACAGTTTTCTTTGACGAAGAAAGGGATAACTATGGTAATTTCAGAGTAAAATTTCATTTGTTAAATATATGTATGCTGATGAAATTGGCAGTGAACAAAATATACAGTAACAAAGAGCCATACAGCCATACATTGCTGGGAATCGTTGCAGGTTGCACTTTATCTGTGCATGTTCTGCCCAGATATTAATGATTTTAAAGGTGGTAGTTGTAGCAATTTTATTGTTTTTCTTTTAATTAAATTTAAGTGCGAAAAAATCGTTCCGCATCGTCATTTGCACGTCGGCAGAGAAAGAACTTGTAAGGCAAATTTTGAGAAAGATTCAAAATTTGGAATCGATTCTTGTTCCAGAATTTCCCTTACTTCCATGCAAAAGTTCATGGTATCAAAGCTCTCATTTATATATCCTGCGTCCATAATATTCACTCTCGGGAGTACATTAACCAGCTGCTGCGGCGATGGCACAGTAGATCGTAGTTTATGGTCTAAAGCCTTTGGCGGATTTAATACTGACACCAGATACCATACATTATCATTGATGGGATTGATTAATTGATTATTTAAATTATCTGCCGCGTCAACAGCTAAGGTCATTAGCGGCGAATTCCTTGTTTAAATAGAAATATTAAAATGTTTAAAACTTTAAAAATCTATCAATAAATATCTTACAAATAACATTGAATATATTTAAAATCAAAGCATAAATATTACGCTCTAAATGTATAAAATTATTGCAAAAACAGTATGCATGATTAGATTTTCTTGAAAATATTAGTCTCCCTAAGGAAACTAATAAGACCCTCTATATCACAATCCTCCCCCAATACATTTTTCAGTGTATATGGGGGAGACAAGTACATACGTCTTTGGTCTCAGAATGTGCACATCTTTCCACTACATGTGTGATCGTTAATGGCTCATGGCATCCCTCACAGATTGCTGCACTTTTAGCCATTATCGGCCCATGAGTCTTGTTAATGCAACAAGACTCATGTTGTGATGGATGCTAGTCATCCAACTGCCAAGGTCATCTCTAATCTCTCGCAGTTTGTTTCTGGAGGTATGCCTCCATCGTTCCTTCCATTTATCACAAGACAATTCCTGATGCTGGGTTTCAAGTCTGTGTGTAGGAGAGGAAAACGAGCATCACAAGGCTGAGTGGCAACTGCCTTGGCCTTCTGAACAGCTCGCTCATTCCCACTGATACCAACATGCGCTGGCACCCAACACAGAGTTATCTTTTTACGTGTTGATATCAGTGCAAGCCAATCTTGAACCTCCCTCACTACTGGATGTGATGAGTTTAAGCTCTTGATTGCTTGCAAGGCACTACGAGTGTCGCAATATATCACAATATATTGGTTCGTAAGATCTCTAGTCATCTTAACTGGTGCAAGGATGGCATGTAACTCTGCAGTGAAGATCGAGGCTGCTAGAGAAAGACTGCCAGATGCAGTCTTCCTTCTGCTCACTGCTGCAAAGCCCACACCATTTTCAGACTTTGAATCATCTGTATATATTGCATCTGATCCTTGGTACTTAGAAATATGCTGAAGAAATCTCTCTCTGACTTCTGCTTCGGATCTCTCCCCTTTCCCAATTCCGACTAAATCTAGCTCGACTTGATTAGTCCAAGGGGGGGAAGTGGGGAATTCCAACAGCCAGAACCTTAGTGATTATTGATTGATTATTTAAAATTATCTGCCGCGTCAACAGCTAAGGTCATTAGCGGCGAATACCTTGTTAACTAGAAATATTAAAATGTTTAAAACTTTAAAAATCTATCAATAAATATCTTACAAATAATAATAAATGATTAAATCAAGCATAAATATATGCTCTAAGTGCATAAAATTATTGCATAAACATATGCATATTA
>NW_023642162.1:7500-10031 GCF_015228065.2 Penaeus monodon | reverse complement strand
TTTTTCCCAAAAACACTGGAAATTGTCGTATTGGGCCCAAGGGGGGATTTTATTTTAATTTAATTTTTTACGGGATAATCTAAAGCTGTTTTACTTTAACTGAGCATTTTAAATGTAAGTTGACATTTTCTTACATAAAAACCGAGCAACGTTTTTTTTTTTTTTTTTTTTTTTTTTTTTTATTAACTTGTAGTAAACTTTTTCCAAATTTTACATTGTTGTAATGCATGTTTTACTTTTTTAACTACCTTTTGATATTCTTTCTTTATTGTGTGGTGTGTTTTTGGGTGTTGTGTGGTGTGGGGGTTTTGTGGGTGGGGGTGTGTGGTTGTGGTGTTGTGTGTGTGGTGGCGCTAATAACGCATCAAGTGCATATATAAATATATGTTGTGTGTGTTGTGTGTGTGGGGTGTTGTGGTGTTGTGTGTGTTTTGTTGTGTGTGTGTGTGTGTGTGTGTGTGTGTGGGTTTTTGGTGCCTTTAACTAATTTTTTGACAAGATATATTCTTTCTTTATATAAAAAATTATTATATATATTTTTATATACATATATAATATATGTTTGCTGTTTATTGCATGTATAAACATTTATACTAACATATACACATACATATATATATTATATATTTATATTTTATATATTATACTTTTAGCACCCACTGTACATCATCATCTTTGGGGGAGCTAACCCCGGGGGGGGCGCTTGCTGCATCCCCCTTTTTTCCCACTACGGGTCCCTCATGGCAAGCCGCCAGGCAGAGGCCCGGCCCATCTCTAGCTCTTCACTACAGGTTCGATCGATCTGCCCAAGCCACGACTTCCAAGGTCGTCCCACAGGCCTCCTCCATCCAGGGTTGTCTCGAACAGAGACAACCTTTTCGGCAGGATCCTCTTGTGGGAAACGACCCAGGTGGCCGTATAGCCTGAGTTGGCGATCGCGGATTGTGCAGGTAACAGGTCCTGTACCAGTCTCACGGTGCAACTGTTAGTTGGACATATACTCCTGCTAACTGTACCCCATGATCTGGCACAAAGACCTGTTACAAAAGGCATCCAGACGAGATTCCAAGGCACAAGATAGTGTCCAGGTTTCACTACCGTATAGTAAAGGTACGGTTAGACTGACCAACTATTTCATTGGAATCCAACGATTATCAGTGACTTGGAACCCATCCGCCCATCCGTTTTGGTTACACTACGAAAAGAACCACCAGCTCAGTCCACTGGATCGCAGCATCAAAACAAATCGTGTCCGCAGTCCCTCATCAGTAGTTGCGATGGATCCCGTGCTTGTCTCCCTTACTCTTACGACACTTGCTTGTTTCCAAAAGTACAGAGAATATAAAAAGACCAAGAAAAGTAGAAAGAGACTATGGATGAAACCATGGCTACAGAAATATGACGAGAAAGCGTTCTTCCTCTTCGAAAAATATGCGCGCTTGTTTATGTTCGTCCGTCAAATGAGGATACAAGATATATTGCATTGGGTTTTTTTTATTTGTTTAAATAATAATTAATATAAGTATATATATGATAATTTACAATTATAATTAATAATTGTAATTTATATATATATCAATTATAATGCATAAATATATAATTAGACTAATGCCATTTATACTACAGACTCTCAACGAGTATGACTTTTCCACTGGAACATCGATGGATCGACGGGTTGCCCATCGCTTCGGACGAGTAGGCAAAAAAACAGTGGAATGAACCAATCGGTGGACAAATCCCACTCAAAATTATTAGATTTCATGAATCGATGGCCAGTGTAACCACACCTTAAAACTGGCAGCTTGGTCCTTCTGCATAGTACCGACAACTCCAAATACTCTTGTTGAGAGATATCATGACCCCTGCTGCCAAGCCTATCTGTCTACTGACTTCCTAGTATGATAGCCCAGAGTCATTATCTGCGCTACCAGATATATAAAGCTCTGTGTGACCTCGATGTTCTCACCGCAGCACATACAGACTGAACAGGATGTCCTTGCAGGCTTTACGACTCTTCAGCTTGCCCCTGACTTCAATCAGGGCGGGTGTATCCTTGCTGATAGGTGGGTTTGGCAAAGGAATCTCGGCAATACCCGCATCCAAGTTAATTGGTGAATCAACCTTGTACAACTGCTCAAAATGCTCAGCCCAAAGCACCCACACCCCATCAAAATCTGAGATTATTTGGCCACTTGTTTAGTGTACTGCAGTTGTCTGTGAGGAGGGCTTTGAGTTCAGCTTTCTCAAAGACTGGTAGGCAGGACCGTCATTTACTAGAAAATGGCTTTCGACCTCCTCGCAAGATTCCTGATACTCTGTTCCTTGGCCTTCTTAGCAGTGACCTAGTCCTGCACACCAGCGAATGAAGAAAATTGCGATCCCCAGACAGTCGAGCCACACAACAGTATCTTGGTACCCGGTGTCTTCTGTAAGATGGAATTCTGTCTTGCTCTTAGGCATTCACCATCGATTCTTGGGCTGCATCGAGCATTTCACGCTTGAAAGTGTCCCACAGAAGAACAGGGTCCGTC
>NW_023642161.1:7500-10032 GCF_015228065.2 Penaeus monodon | reverse complement strand
CCCTGGGGACTCCCGTGGGCTGACGCGGCTCACGCCTGCGCCCGAGGAACTGATAAACGGTGCTGTCTCTGCTGGCCCCTTCTCCCCCCAAAACCCTCTCTCCCCTCTCCCTCTCCCTCCCCCTTCCCTCTCAACCCTCCCTTCTCCCTCTCCCTCCCCTCCCCTCTCTAACCCTCCCCTCTCCCTCTCTAACCCTCCCCCTCTCCTCTCAAAACCCTCCCCCTCCCCCCCTCCCTCATCTACTTCACCCTTCCTCTCTGTTCTTGTTTCAATGTCAATCTTTTACGGGCTCATTTTTTTTTTTTTTTAATTTCTAATTCTTATTTGCTTCTGTTGAAGGAAATTTTAATGGGAATATTGGGTTTTGATACAAATATTATTTTGTCAGTGATATGTCCTTATTTATCACTTGATCTGTGCAATCACCTCTTGACATTCTTAATGAATTATAACTTCCCCCCCCCCCTTCATGTACATGTCTACATTCATGAAAGAGCACCACGTACAGACACACCACTAACACGTGTGTGTGTGTGTGTGTGTGTGTATGTGTGTGAATGAGTGATTGAGTGAATGAGTGAGTGAGTGTGAGTGAGTGAGTGTGAGTGTGAGTGTGAGTGTGTGTGTGTGTGTATGTGTGTGTGTGTGTGTGTGTGTGTGTGTGCGATCGCGCGTGTATGCAGAACACAGGTTATAATAAAAAATTATCTCATGATCAATTATCACCAAAAATCACATAGTAAAAAAAATAACTAAGTAAATTGAGCAATAGTACGTTAACCACTGTTTCCAAGACAATAAAGATTTATAAATGGCAATAACCTAGTCATCAGTATTGCCATCATGAAAATGATGATTTTGATCAGGACGTTAGCAATGAGAATAAAATTTCGGAATATTAAGGCTAGAAATCATGTTGCCAAAAACAATTATTGCAATTAATAACAAAGAGCAAAAGGAAACAGATGACGAGACGAGACGATGATGATGTGATGATTATGATGATGATGACGATGATGATGATGATGGATGGTGATGATGATGATAATGATAATGATAATAATGATGATGATGATGATGATGATGACGACGATGACGATGACAATGACGATGATAAGACAACGATATTGGCAATCTTAGGAAATAAAGTTTTAATTGAGATTATGATGATCACCCAAACTTCCTCATCGTCATACCTTTTCACAGGATGAAGGAATCAACCCCCCTTCATCAAGCGTTTCCATCTCTCGCCTTCCTTTTCTCTCCCCTTTATTCTCTTCGTCATCAACCCACTTTTCTTTGTCTCATTCATCTCTTTCGCCATCAGTCATCCCTTTGACGAGATTAGTCACTCACTACTGGATTTTTTTTTTTTTTGGGGGGGGTGGGGTGTAAAGGAGTTCACTAGATTTTCCTTACATTTGTGTTAAACTTTTTTATACTGATTTATAACTCTGTTTAACAGATTTTTAAGATTATATAGATATATCTCCACACACACACACACATACACACACACACCCCACAACACACCCCCACACACACATATATATATATATATATATATATATATATATATATATATATATATATATATATGCCCATACTTACATATACATAAAACTAAAAACACTATAACAAATGACCTACACATAGATAAAAAAACAGCTATTATAGGTTTATAAATCACCCGAGAAGGTTTTTCTGACGAGTTCGAAACGTTACGATTATTATTTCAGTATTGTAGTAGCTATATTTTATTATATTTTTTAATAATTTTATAATATAATTATCATACTTTCTAATAATGTTTATAATAAATCTCCTTGTTACACTATGAGAAAGATGAGCAATAATGATGATAATGATAACAATAATTATGATGATATTAATAATGATGATGATGATGAAATAACAACAATAATACTGATAACGGTAATCATAATGATAGAAATAACAATAATGTTCATAACAGTAACAGCAACAACAACAATGATGATATTACTACTGCTACTAATAATAATGATTATAATGATAATACTAATAATAACAATAGCAATAATAATAATAATAATGATAATAACAATTATTACCATTACGACAGTAATGATAATAATAACAATAATGATAATGGAAACTGAAAGAAATAAGATAATGGTAACCGTTATCATTATTAAAATACCAACAACACAAACCATCGTCATTGCAAATGTTAAAAATACATAAAAAATACATGTTAAAGATACATAAAAAATACATGTTAAAGATACATAAAAAATACATGTTAAAGATACATAAAAAATACATGTTAAATATCCATAATCTTTATCTGTGTGGCTACCTTAAATATTCCCCATCGCCTACGTCATTTTATGCCATATCCTCATAAAGGTCAGACGTACGTTCTTCGGATGAATGAAAGACGTAGAGTGAACGGAATATGCTTAAGTAACCGTTCAGCTTCTTATCATTGCCAACGTACGTGTGTATAGCTATGCTGATGGATGATCCTCAGGAGTGAAATGCATGGGG
>NW_023642161.1:0-2500 GCF_015228065.2 Penaeus monodon | reverse complement strand
GTATATTGTGTTATTCATCTCATCATCATTATTATATCATCATAATTATTGTTATCATTATCATCATTATTGTCATCTTTCTCATAGTGTAACAAGGAGATTTATTATAAAACATTATTAGAAAGTATGATAATTATATTTTAAAAATATTATAAAATATAATAAAAATATAGCTACTACAATACTGAAATAATAATCGTAACGTTTCGAACTCGTCAGAAAAACCTTCTCGGGTGATTTATAAACCTATAATAGCTGTTTTTTTATCTATGTGTAGGTCATTTGTTATAGTGTTTTTAGTTTTATGTATATGTAAGTATGGGCATATATATATATATATAAAATTTTATTATATAATATATATATATATAAAATATATGTGTGTGTTGTGTGTGTGTGTGTGTGTGTGTGGGTGTGTTTTGTGTTGTGTGTGGGATAATCTATATCATCCTGAAAATCTGTTAAACAAGTTATAATCAGTATAAAAAAGTTTAACACAAATGTAAGGAAAATCTAGTGAACTCCTTTACACCCCACCCCCCCAAAAAAAAAAAAAAAATCCAGTAGTGAAGTGACTAATCTCGTCGAAGGGGATGACTGATGGCGAAAGAGATGAAGTGAGACAAAAGAGAAAGTGGGGTTTATGACGAAGAGAATGAAGGGGGAGAAAAGGAAGGGGAGAGATGGAAACGCTTGATGAAAGGGGGGTTGATATCCTTCATCCTGTGAAAAGGGTGATGACGATGAGGGAAAATTGTGATCATCATAATCTCAATTATAACTTTTTTTTCCTAAGATTGCCAATAGCGTTTCATTATCGTCGTCATTGTCATGTCATCGTCGTCATCATCATCACCATCATCATCATTATTATCATTTTCATTTCATTGTCATCACCATCATCATCATCATCATCGTCTCACATCATAATCATCATCATCATCATCGTCATCGTCATCGTCATCTGTGTTTTCCCGTTGTCATTTTTTATTTAATTGCAATAATTGTTTTATTGGCAACATGATTTCTAGCCTTAATATTCCGAAATTTTATTCTCATTGCTAACGTCCTGATCAAAATCATCATTTTCATGATGGCAATACTGATGACTAGGTTATTGCCATTTATAAATCTTTATTGTCTTGGAAACAGTGGTTAACGTACTATTGCTTTAATTTACTTAGTTTTTTTTTACTATGTGATTTTTGGTGATAAATTTATCATGAGATAATTTTATTATAACCTGTGTTCTGCATACACGCGCGATCGCCACACACACACACACACACACACACACATACACACACACACACACTCACACTCACACTCACACTCACTCACTCACACTCACTCACTCATTCACTCAATCACTCATTCACACACATACACACACACACACACACACACACACGTGTTAGTGTGTGTCTGTACGTGTGTGCTCTTACATGAATGTAGACATGTACATGAAGGGGGGGGGGAAGTTATAATTCATTAAGAATGTCAAAAGGTGATTGCACAGATCAAGTGATAAATAAGGACATATCACTGACAAAATAATATTTGTATCAAAACCCAATATTCCCATTAAAATTTCCTTCAACAGAAGCAAATAAGAATTAGAAATTAAAAAAAAAAAAAAATGAGCCCGTAAAAGATTGACATTGACACAAGAACAGAGAGGAAGGGTGAAGTAGATGAGGGAGGAGGGGGGGAGGGGGAGGGTTAGAGAGGGAGAGGGGGAGGGTTAGAGAGGGAGAGGGGGAGGGAGAGGGAGAAGGGGAGGGTTAGAGAGGGAGAGGGGGAGGGAGAGGGAGAGGGGGAGAGAGGGTGGGAGGAGAAGGGACCAGCAGAGACAGCACCGTTTATCAGTGTCAGCTCGGGCGCAGGGGCGTGAGCCGGCGTCAGCCCACGGGAGTCAGGCTGACACGCCGGGATGTTCCTAGGGAGGGGAGGGGAGGGGGAGGGGAGGGGAGGTGCAACAGCTGACGTGTGTAAGAAGGATAGAGATTTTCGAAGGAGGGGGAAAGGGTGCAAGAAAAAAAACAAAGGGGAGTTGGGAGAGGAAGAAGGACAGAATAAAGGGAGGATAGATGGGTGGGTGTGACTGGGGTGAAATAAAGGACCGGAAATAAGGACGAAAATACGTGCTTAAGGAAATGAGAGGAGAGGGTTTCAGGAGTTAAGAGAAAGTGAGAGTAAACTAAGGAGGAGAAAGCAATAAAGAGAAGGAAGACGAGGAAGACACAAGAAGCAGTAGGAGGAGGAGGAGGAGAAGGAGAAGGAGGAGGAGGAGGGGGAGAAGGAAGAGGTGGTGGTGGTGAAGGAAGAGGAGGAGGAGAAGGAGAAAGAGGAGGTGGTGGTTGAGGAGGAGGAAGAGAAGGAGATGGAGGAGGCGGCGGAGGAGAGAAGGATTGAAGGGAGAGGGGGGGAAGGAGCGGGGGGGGGGGTGGTCCCTCACATTTCCATTGCTAATCACAATCTCACGAGCCCCGAATAAATT
>NW_023642160.1:2500-10033 GCF_015228065.2 Penaeus monodon | reverse complement strand
ATTCATTATTTTCTCATTCTCATTATAATTTTTGTTATATTATTATTCATGTAAAAGGAAAGGAAAGAGATAAAAGATGTATATATTAATATATATATATATATATTATAAAATATATAATATATAAAATATATATATATTATATATAAAATATAATTATATAATATAGATAGAGATAGATAGATAGATAGATAGAAGATAGAGATAGATAGATGTAGAGAGAGATTTAGAGAGAAAGAGAAAGAGAGGCAGAAAAGCGTGGAGACAGAGAAAGAGAGATATAGAGGTGAAGAGAAGAGAAAGAATGAGGATAGAAAAGGGGGGGTAAGAGAGAGGCAGAAGAGAGACAGACAAGAGAATGGCAGACAGACTGACAGGAAAGCAAAAAGAGTTATGTAAAGTGACAGAGAGAAAAATCGGAAGAATGTTTATATAAAAAAGAAGAAAAAAACCCTTCCCTAGTTATCAGTCAGGAAAGCCGATAAGCATTGGGATCAGAAATTGATGATTGCTTGATGGACATCCTCGAGGTCGCCGGTTTGAAATGTCTGTTTTTTTTTTATCGTTATTATGATTCTTTCTTATTATTAATGTTATTTTTGATAATGTTATCATTGTTATTGTCATTATTTTTTATTAATTGTCCTTTAATTGTTATTATTGTTATTATTATTATCATCATTATTATTATTATTTATTATTATTATTATTATTATTGTTATTATATTATTTATTATTATATTATTATTATTATATTATTATTATCATTTTTTATCATTTTATCATTATTATCATTATTATTAAAATGATAAAAATTTTGGGAATAGTGCTTGTTAAGAGGGGGGTGGGGAATGGGGAAGGAAGAGAGAAGAGAGAGAAAGGAGAAGAGAGAGAAAAGGAGAGAGGAGATGGAGAGAGGGGGAGATGGAAAGAGAAAGAGAGGAAGGAGAGAGGGGGGAGAGGGGAAAAGAAAGATGAGAGGGGGAGAGAGATGGAGAGAGAGAGAGAGAGAGAAGAGAGAAGAGAGAGAGAGAAGAGAGAGGAGAGAGGAGAGAGAGAGAGAGAGAGAGAGATGAAGAGAGAGAGAGAGAGAGAGAAAAAAGAGAGAGAGAGAGAGGAGAGAGAGAGAGAGAGGAGAGAGAAGAGGGGAGAGAGGGGGGGGGGACAGAGAGCGTGGATGGTGCAGCGAGGCCCACTCGCCTTCCAAAGGGTCATTCGTTGTCGGAAAGGAACACATGTGGTTCTGGGAATAAATCTGGAAAGGTCGATCTGTCAAAAATTTTAGGGTTCTAAGAAACTTTCGGCATTTTTGTGTGTTTGGGAGAAAGTGGGGGAGAAGGAGAAAAAAAGAAAGAAGGAGGGGGAAGAGGGAGGAGAAAAATGGGGGGGAAGGGAAATATATAATATATATTTTATAATATATATAAATAATAATATATAATATATATTTATTATTATTATATAATATATATTTATATATAATCCAGAACCCTCCCACTACTACTCGTTTTGTTTTTTTCGGGCGTTTTCTTGGTCTTCCTTTCTCCCCCAATCTTTTTTATTTCCAACATACTCAAGCCCCCTTCTTGCCTGTTTTTTTTACTTTTAATATACGACCTCGCTCTCGATTCTTTTTATGTTTTTGTCTAAACCCTGCCATTTTATCGAAAGCTTTCTTAAAAAATACAACTCAAAGCTCTCTGTTTTACCTTTCCCGTTTCCTAAAGCCCCAGCTTTCTTTTCCCTTAAATTTGGGTATGGCTATCATTTGCACCTTTTTGGATCTTTTTTTATTTACGTGATGTCTAGTTTTTCCACTATTAAACTCATACGTTATATTCCTTTGGGAATTTCTCTTTTTATGCTGTTTACCATTCTGGAGAAATAAAATTTCCCAAGTATTAAAACCCAAAAAACCTTTTTCTTTTTCCATATGGCTATCATCCTTTCTTTCATCGGGTTCTGTTTTCACATTTGTTTTTATTTTGTATCTTTTTGTTCCATTTCCCTTTTTTTGTTTTAAATCTTTTATTCCATCCTTGGGTTTGGAGATTGAAAAAGATCGTCGAGATTATTATACTAATAAAACCCTAAGTCAATCCCTTTCACAATTTCTAAAACCTCGTTTAAAAAATCTTTTTAAAAAAAGTATTGATAGGTGTAGAAAAATGGGCATTCTTGTACACTTTTGTTTTGTAGTTTTTGGTACCTTCCAGCCAAATTTTTCCACCCGGGTTTTAAGTATTTTTGGGACCCCCCCTCACCCACACTTTTCCATTTCCCCATATTTCAGGGGCCCTTTCGGTTTTTTCTTTCTGTGGGTCGTGTTTGGGGTTCTTTGGGCTTCCTTTCATCTTAAATTCTTTCTCTTTTTCATTCCTTTTCCCAATATAGAAATCCTTTTTTGATGTTTTTCTTCCTTCCTGAACTAAAAAAAAGGCCATCTTAAGCATTTTTCTTTTTTCCCTGCGGGATTGATGACAATGACACCCTGTCCATTTTAAATCAGTAGAATATTTTTCTAATTGCCATATTATACCATATATATATTAAAAAATATAATATATATAATTTTTTAAAAAATAAAAAAAAAATAAAAAAAAGGGGGTGTGTGGGGTGTGTTGGTGGGGGGGGGGTGGTGGGGGATTTTTAGAACAAAAAACACCACACAAAATTAATATAAATAAAATATAAATAAATTTTTAAAAAAAATAATATATGATATAAAATAATTTTAAAATATTATAATATATATTTTATATATATATTAAATATATATAATACATATATTTGGGGGTGAGGAAGGGAGCGGGGCCCAGGTCGTATGCAAAGACACGTTACTTTGGGGTTTTCTTTTCCTGTCCCTGAAAATCGTTTCCCCTCAAGTACCCGGGAAATCTAAAGAAAAAAAAAATAGAATAAAAGAAGAAAATAAGATAAAAAAAAAAAAACTACCGCTTTTCTCCTCTGCCCTCTCAAAGACTTTTTTGGGCGGGCCCCTGGTGCACAAAAAGTAGAGGGGGCAGACTGACCAGCCGCTTGAAACCTTGCGTTTTGGGTTTTAGAAAGTCAGCGGAGAAGGGTTTGGTATCCCTTGATGGTGCCCCCATCGCTCCTGCATAAAAAATTTTTATTGGCAAGTGCCCAAACAAAAAAAAGGAGCGGGGGAGAGGGAGAAAAAATAAAATAACAGCGTTTTTTTTCCTTCTTGCAAAAAGGGATTTGAGTGAAGAAAAGTGCGGCGCAAAAATTACGATGTGGAATAGTGCTTTGTGCCAATGTTTATTGAAAAATCATTAACACTACTGAGGGGGTTTCCCAAAAATAAATTTCCCAATTTTCAAAAAACGGGTTATCAGTAGCAAAGGCCGACTTACCAATGCCCCATTATTTTTGGGTTTTTTTCCCATGCCTTTAAAAATTGGGTTTGTGGGTGTTTTTGTGTGTGCGTGTGTGTGTGTGCGTGTGTGTGCGTGTGTGTGTGTTGTGTGTGTGGGTTGTGTGTGTGTGTGTGGTGTGCGGGGTGTTGTTTTGGGGGGCAAGCGTGTGAAAATGTGGGTTTTGGTTTATTTTTGTATATTTCATGTTTATGCATGTGTTTTGTTCTGTATGTTTATATTATACTGATGCATACCCACCCCAAATCCCCCCCCCCCCCACTCCAAAAAAACCCTCACTCCACAAATTCCCCCTTCTTTTTTATTCGCACACCCAACATTTCGGAGGAAGGAAAAGGGAAAACCCTTCGGGCTCCCTGTTTAAAAGCGGGGGGTTTGGGTGAAAAAACTCGCGTTAAATGCATGAGTAAAAAAAATTTTTCTCAGGTAAATAGGGACTTGTTTTTTGGAATTCGTTTTTCCCTTTTCTTCAGCTTTTTTACTTTTTGGGCATTCCCCAATTTTCTCTTTTTTTCACAGTTTAGAATGTTTTAGATGGAAAGAAAAAAAAGGGAAACATTAGGTTAGGGGAAATAAGAAAATTAGGCTTTAACATTTGAAGCGAAGTGCCCTCTCTTTGTAAAATAAAATTATTGAATTAAAAATTAAAAACCAAATTTTTCCTTTTCCCCTTTTGCCCTTTTTCCCTTTCGTCCCTCTTCCTTTTCTTTTTTCCTTTCCCTTTTCCCTTTCCTTTCCCTTTTCCCTCCCATTCTCCCCCCCTCCCCTTCTTCCCCACCCGTCCCCCCCTCTCCCCCCCCTCCCCTTTACTTTTCCTTATTTAAAACTCCCCCCCCTCCCCTTTTTCCCACTCTCCCTTCTCCCTCCCCCCCCCAATCCCCCTTCTCCCTCTCTTCACCCTCCCCCCTCCCCCCTCCCCCCCGGGGGCCCCAAAAAGGTTTTGGCAATTTTTACCCAAATAAACCCGGCCAAAAACCTTTTTTTGGGGCTAAAATTAAACCCTTTTTTTTTAATTTTTTTTTTGTTTTTCCCTTTTTCGAAGGGGCAGGGGGCATTTTTTTTTGTTTCCCGGCCCGGGAAAATTTTTTAATCCAAGGTTTTTTTTAAAAACAAAAAAGGGAAAAAAATTTATAGGGGTAATGCATATTTTTTTTTTTTTTCGGGGGGGGGGGGGGGGGGGGGTTTTGGGGGGGGGGCAAAGGGGGGGGTCAAAAAATTTTTCGGGGGGGGGGGGGGAAAAAAACCCCAAAATTTTTTGGGGGGAAGAGGGGGGGGAAAGGGGGGGAGGGGAAAAAAAAAGGGGGGAAAAAGGGACAAAGAAAGAAAAGGAAGAGGAGGGGGGGGGAAAGGAGGAAGTGAAAAAAAAAAAAAAAAAAAAAGAAAAAAAATATAAAAAAAAAAGAGGAGAGAGGGGAGAGAGAGAAAAAGGGGAGAAAAGGGGGAGGGGGGGAGGGGGGGCCCAGAGGGAAGGGAGGGGGGGGGAAGAAAAGGGGGAGGGGAGAGGGGGAGAGAGAGGGGTGGGGAAGAGGGGGAGAGAGAAAAGGGGAGGAGAAAGAGAGAGAAGAAGAGAGAGAGAGAAGAGAGGAGGGGGAGAGGGGGAAGGGGAGAGGGGAGAGGGGAGGGGAAGGAGAGAGAGAGGGAAAAAAATGGAGGGAGGAGAAGGAAGAGAAGAGAGAGAGATAAAAGAGAGAGAGAGAGGAGAAAAGAGGGGGGAAGAGAGAAGAGAAGAGAAAAGAAGGATGGGGGAGGGGGAGAGAGAGAGAGAGAAAAGGGGGGGGGGGAAGGGGGGGAAAAGGGGGAGAGAGAGAAGGGGAGGAGAGAGAAAAGGAGAGTGAGGGAGTGAGGGAAAGGGAGGCCGGGAGAAAAGAGAGAAACGAGAAGAAAAATGAAAAGCCTAAGTTTAAATATGAAGGGGAGAAGGGGCTGGGGCGGGAGAGAGAGGAGAGAGAGAAAAGGAGAAAAAGCAAAGAGGGGAGAAAAGGGGGAGAAAAAAGGGGGAGGGGGAAAGAGAAGATAAAAAAAAGGGGCCCGGGGAATAAAAAGGATGGGGAGAGAACTGGAGAAGGAGATGGGAAGGAGCGGTCGGGAAGCAAGTGGGGTAGGAGGAAGAGGAAAAGGGAATTTGGGGAGGGAAAAAAAGGAGAAGAACGTTTTTTTAACTCCTTTTTTTACTTTTTGAGAGAAAAATTTAAATTTGGGAAAATAGGGAAAACCAAATCCCCAAAACAACCCTTTTTTTACCCCCCCAACAAGCGCCCCAAAACCTGACCCCACGTCTTCGGAAAGTAGAAAAAAGCTGTAAGTAGAGCAATGCCATCCCCCAGGGGAATTTCACATGCCCCCAAAGCGAACATTCAAAAAAGGGGTTTTCGTATTTACTGTCGGGGGACGGGAATTTTCGTTGGTTTTAAGCCAAAAGCATCCAAAAACTATCCCCAAAACCCTTTTTAATGTGAGTTGCAAAAGGTGCCCTTTCCCAGTAACTGGGGAAAAATTCCCCAAATTCCGGTCTCTGTTTGGGCTGTCCCTTTTTTTCAAACTGTTTTGGAAAAAGGAAAGGGGAAGGGTTTCCCTGTGGGGATTTTTGTAAAGGTTTTGCTTTACATACATACGTTTATTTCTAGGGTAATGAAATATATACCGATATCCTTGTTTTATTATGTAAAACTATTTGTATCCGTTAAATATCACTGCCCAAAGCCCGCCGGAAACACCCTGGGCCCGTAATCCAATACGTAATCAATGTTATACATTATATGTTTGCCACACGCGCACACTCCCACATATAGTGTTTTTTTTTTTGGAACAAAAAATATATATACCCCGAAAGTTTTTTATAAACCTGGTTTAAGAAATCATCTGTCAACTCCCCCGGCGCCATTTCGAAATGCGCATTTAAACGGGGCTGATCCCTGAATCCGCCCCAGTTATTTTTTTGTTTCTTTTTGGGCCCTGCGGGAACCCCAAGCTGTGTTTTTTTGGGGGGGGCTTCCCGGGGGGAAAAATATTGGCGTGGTGACACATCGGAAAAACCTTTAAGAGGGGACAACCTTTCTTTGGGGAATAATACTAGAAATTATATTTTCGTAAACCCCCCCCCCATCTTCGCCTTGTTTAATATTTTACGATATTTTAAAAAAAGGCAAGCACCCCTTTGGGGAATTTGGGGAAGGAGAATCTGTTTTATCACAGTACGGAGATGTAGTGCCTGTAGCGTTTAGTGAAATAAATGAAAGGGCTTGGACGATAGTGGAAATGGTGAATGCTTTGGGGCCCGGCCCCCAGAGCTGCGCCCCAGACCAGCCCAATTTCCAAATTTAAACAGACACAAGAAGGGGGGTTGGGGCGAGAGTCGTGTCCTACCCAAAGGCATCGCGACCACGGGGGAAAGGAAACGGGGAGAGGGAGAAGGAATGACAAAGAGGAGAAACTGCGAGGGGATTTAATTTATGGGGGAAGAGAAACAGAGATTGGGGGAATGGAAAAAAGAGAAGAAGAAAGAAAAAAATTTTTTGAAGGAAAAACGGAGAGGAAGTGATGATGTAAAAGGGGAAAAGGGGTAAGGAACGATGGGAAAAAAAGGAGCTAAAAGAGTAGACGAGGTCAAAAAAAAAAGAGAGAAAAAAAATCAAGATTAGAAAAAAAAATAGGGGGAAAGGGAAAGACACCGTAAAAAGGGGAGAAAAAGAGGGGAAAAATAAGAAGAGAAAGGGGGGAAAAGACAAAGTTTGAAAAAGGGGCCGGGGGATAAATAAGGGTGGAATAAGACGAAGACAAAAAAAGGAAAATGAGAAGGATGTTGCAAAGAAAAAGGACAGCCATAAAAGGGGAAGTGAGAAGGAGGAGGTGCATGGAGAAAAAAAAAAATGGCCCGAGGGGGGAAAGGAAAAGGGCGGAGGACATGGAAAAAAGACAAAGAAAAAAAAATGGGGGGGAAGGAAGGGGGACCGTTTTCAAAAGGGGAAAAATAAAGAGATTGGAATGAAAAATTTTTTGCATAGTTTGTGAAGATATGCAAAAGAAAGATAAATTTGAACTAGACGAAAGGAGGGACATGAAGGGGCGCAAGGGGGGGGAGGGGGGGGGGGGTTTTAATGTTTAAATCGGGAGTCCCGTTTTTTTTATTTTTTTTTTT
>NW_023642159.1:5000-10034 GCF_015228065.2 Penaeus monodon | reverse complement strand
TTTTTCCCAAGGCGATATGCGTTTTTGGGGTGGAAAAAGGGGGGTGAAGTTCCTTGCCCAAGGGAAAAACACCCCGGCCGGACCAAACCCCTCGAACTCAGTTTCCCGACTAAAGGCTTGAGTCCGATGCTTAAAATGGGCCCACCACCCCTAAATTTTTTTTTTTTTTTTTTGAACAGCCATTCATTCCCGCGGGACTAGGCCTCCTAAAATTCATTACTGAGGGGTTACATGGAGTGCCCCCCTCCTGATTGGATCCCCTTTTCCTAACAAACGCGGTTTGTGCCACGGCGGTGACTTCCCCTACGATACATGTGTTTTGACTTCTCAAGGCGGTATGTCGTTTTCTAGGTAGGCAATCGGGGTGAAGTTCCTTGCCCAAGGAACAACGCACCGGCAGGTGACTCGAACCCTCGAACTCAGATTGCCGTCGTGACAGTCTTGAGTCCGATGCTCTAACCACTCGGCCACCGTGGCCTCTACACACACACACACACACACACACCACACATATATAAAATAACATATTACATATATATATATATATATATATATATATATATATATATATATATATATATATATATATGTATGTATGTATAAATTCATTTATATATACACATATATAAATGTGTTTATATATATTATATATATATATATATAATAATATATATATATATATATATATACACACACACACATACACACACATACACACACACACACACACACACACACACACACACACACACACACACATATACACACACATACACACACACTCACACACACACGCACACACATATCTATATCTATATCTATATCTATATCTATATCTATATCTATATATATATATAGTTATATTATAAAATAAATATTATATATATATATATATATATATATATATATATATATATATATAATATATATATATATATATATATTATATATATGCATGTATGACCGTCGTGATGGTCCAGTGGATAGAGTACTGGACTCCGACCCTCAGGGCCCAGTTGGAAAAATGCCTGCGCTCCGACTATTGGCTCAAGCCTGACCTCACGGCGAGAAAACGACATATCGCCCAGAGAAATCAAACGTAGGTGTCGTAAGGGAAGTCGCCGTCGTGGCATAAGTGGAAAAACGCGCTGAACCGCGTTGATTAGGAAAGGCATCCAATCAGGTAAGGATGGTACTGCCCAAATGCCCTCTCAGTAATATATTGGGAGAGGTCTAAACCTGCAGTGGAACGAATGGCTGTTGAACAAACCAAACCATGTACATATATTTTATATATATTATATAAATATATATTATATATATTATATATATTTTATATATATAATATATATATAAAATTTTTATATATATATTTACACAAATTATGTTTGAATAGCCCTAATACTGTGTGTAAATACAGCCCATTCCTTATAACCTTATACAAGACCTATTTAAAGTCCAGTGGGTATGAAGTTCTAGGGTCAAGATCAACTTTTTTCCCCTTTTTTCTGTTAGTGATACCTGCCTCCCACAGGTGCTTGAACCCGGCCGGAACAGCATCCAGGGGAAAACCAAGACGCGAGATCTTGGCAAGTTTTATCTCCCTTTATGCATGGATCTCGGGCTTTCTAGCGGGGGCGCGTCTGAGAGCAGATGGAGAGACCTAGATTCAAAACGATGTCGGTGCTGACCTCACAAAATTCAAGTAAATGATAAGATTTCGTTACAATGGAGCAGGAGGCGAGGCGGAGACAAAAGGCCAGAGTCCACACAGGCGCAGGAGTTTCGTGCAGGGTGGTAGCCAGTTAGCGGCTGTCACAGTGTGTACCAGGCGTCAGGCGGTCGCACTGGAGAGGTCGTCAGGAGTCCCGTGCTGACACCGAGGGCCCCCCAAGTCGCTGCTGACAGACCCTGCACACACATACGCACATACACCCCCACACGCACTCCCTCTCTCTCTCTCTCTTACACACCCCCATGATCATATATACACAGGGCATGAAAGCAAAGCACAGCCGCGCACAAACAACATGCGCATACACACAAACACACAGGAGAGTAGTGGGATTAGGATTTGTGGTGGTCCTTACGACGTCCTCGCCTATGCTCCTTGCCTCTTCCTTGGCCGCGCATCACACTCAATTCCCGTCACGTGTTTCCCTCCTATATGAGCAGACTTTTCTCGCAAGCCTCTGGCGCTGCCTCCAGGGTCCCGCCTTTGGTTATCTCCCTGAGAGATCTCCGCCACGCCCCTCCCTGGCCCCTAGGGACCTTACCCTTCAAGTTCCTGCTTCTAAGATCCCCCCCAAAGGGGTGCATAAGACACCCTACACCCTTTTACACCCACGAAGAATTCCGCCCTTTTCCCCCAAACATATCCCTGTTCGCCGAGCTCTGCCAGCCCCGCTTTGGCAGAGGAAGAGAAGTCCCCTTACGATGCAAGTGTTGTTCTGCCCCAGTGGTTTAAATTTGGGCCCAAATTTTGGAGCTGGGCGGGGGATGCCCTCCACTCCACCTCCTCACCCTCTTTCCCCGTCCCTTTGCTCCTTCCCTCCCACTCCCCCCCCCCTTGCTAGACGGGCGGGGGAGGGCCATCCAGTCCCCCTCCTCCTCTCGCTCCCCCTTACCTATTCTCTCCCCCTCCTACTCAACCCCCTTCGTCTTCCTCCTCCTTCTTCTTCCCCCTCCCCCTTTTCCTGCCCATCCGCCCCTTTTGCCTCTTGCCTTACCCTGCGTTTGGTCCCCAGAACATTTTTGCCCAAACGCAAGGCATGGCCCCCGCTTCCTTCAGCAGAGGTTCTCTGGCCTTACTCAGAGAAGCCGAACAAAGAATTTTTTAGCCAGATTCTCCCTTTTTTTCGCTGCAGTGATCACTTTGTCTATGACCCTTTTAAAAAGTTTGTTAATATCACTGCATTTTAGAGAACCCCAAAGGGGTTTTCTAAGCCAGCCTCGACTTTTTGTGCCCTTGTAACCGAAGTGTGACCCGGGGCGGCCCAAAAAATATCACGGACCAGGGCTGAAATGGCTAGGGAACATGGATTTTTTTCCCACTCATCTGTTAATCGTCCGTTCCTTCATCCATCAGGTTTTAACCATACGCCGACAATATGTTTAAAAACATTTTCGTCTAAAACCATTTTTTATATTATATATATTATAAAAGGGGTTTCAGACTAAAAAGTTTATAAACTATTGTCGGCGTATCGGAAAAAACTGAAGGGATGAAGGGATAGGGACGATTAACAGATGATGAATAAATCCATGTTTCCGTAGCCTATTCCCCCGGGTCCTGATTTTTTGGCCGCCCGGCTCACCTTGGGTTTACAAGCAAAACTCGAGGCTGGCTTCAAACGCGCTTTGGTGGTTCTCTAACTGCAGTGATTTTTAAAAAAAACCCTTTTAAGAGGGTCAAGACAAAGTAGCATCACTGTCCAAAAAAGAGTAGAATCTGGCTAAAAGATGCTCTTGTTCTGGTTTTCTCGATAAGGCCAGTAAACCTCTGCTGAAGGAAGCGGGGGCCTGCCTTGCTTTTGGGGAAAAAAGTTTTTTCGGGTCCCAAACGCGGGGAAGGCAAGAGGAAAAAGAGGCGGATGGGCAGAAAAGGGGGGGGGGGGAAAAAGAAGGAGGAGGAAGACGAGGGGGTTGAGTAGGGGGGGGAGAGAATAGGTAAGGGGGCGGAGGAGGAGGTGGACTGGAGGGCCCTCCCCCCGCCTCTAGCAAGGGTGGGGGGGGGGAGGGAAGGAGCAAGGGACGAGAGAGGGGAGGGGGCTGGAGGGGAGGGATCCCCCCCCCCAGCCCCAAAATCGGGCCCAAATTAAACCCCTGGGGCGAACAACACTTGCATCGTAAGAGGCTTCTCCCCCTTTGAAAAGCGGGGCTGGCAGAGCTGGGCAAACGGGGATATGTTTGGAGAAAAGGGGGATTCTTCGGGGTGTAAAAGGGTGTGGGTGTCTTATGCATCCCTTGGGGGGATCTTAAAGCAGAATTTGAAGGGTAAGGTCCCTGGGGGCCAAAGGGGCGCGTGGCGGGATTCTCAGGGAGAAAACCTAAGGCGGGCCCCGGGAGGCAGCCCCAGAGGTTGCGAAGATCTCTCCATAGGAGGAACACGTGACGGGAATTGATGTGATGCGGGGCCAAAGGGAAAGGGGCAAGGAGCTAGGCGAGGCGTCGAAAGGACACCAAAAATCCTAATCCCACTACTCTCTGTTGTTTGGTGTATCGCATGTTTTTTTGTGCGCGGCTGTGGTGCGTTCATTCTTGTAAAATTTTATATGTGGTGTGTAGAGGGAGAGAGAGGGAGTGCGGGGGGTGTGATTGCGTAGTGTGTCGGGGTCTGTCGCGCGACTGGAGGGCCCTCGGTGTCAGCACGGGACTCCTGACGACCTCTCCAGTGCACCGCCTGACGCCTGGTACCACGTGCCCGCAAACGGGCTCCCAACCCTGCACGAAACCCCTGCGCCTGTGTGGCTCTGGCCTGTGTCTCCGCCTCGCCCCCTGCTCCATTGAAACAAAATCTTTTCATTTATTTGAATTATGTGAGGCACACCGACACGTTCGAATCTAGGTCCTCCTTGCTCTCAGAGCGCCCTCGCTAGAAAGCCCAGATCCATGCATAAAGGGAGAAAAAATCTTCCCAAGTCTCGCGTCTTGGTTTTTCCCCCCGGGATGCTGTTCCGGGCGGGTAAAGCACCTGGGGGGAGGAGGTATCCACAAAAAAGGGAAAAAGTGATCTTGCCCCCTAAAACTCATACCCATGGACTTTAAAAGGTCTTGTAAAAGGTTTAAAAGAATGCTGTATTTACACACATATTAGGGCTTTAAAAAAACCCCTAATTTGAAAATATATATATAAATATATAATATATTTATTATATTATATATATATATTAAATATATATATATATATATATATATAATATATTACTGTTTTTTGTTAAAACGCCATTCTTTTCCCTGCGGGTTTAAGACCTCCCCCATATATTACTGGGGGTCTTTGACAGTCCACCCTTTACCTGATTGGATCCTTTCTAT
>NW_023642156.1:22500-40367 GCF_015228065.2 Penaeus monodon | reverse complement strand
CTTTACCCCCCTTCCGAAACTTTTTTTTGGTTTTTTTTTTTTTGGGGGGGGGGAACCTTTTGGTAACCCCTTAAAAACCAACCATACCACACGACACACTAAAAAGGGAGAACAACTAGGACCTAACTAGCTCCATAGATATCACCTATCTATTAATAAATAAGTAATGATAGCGAGGTTTTACACACATCCCCGGGGCCCCTCGATGGAAATTTTGATACAAAAAATTTAAACAAAGTAAAATGTATTGAAGGTTGTACTATTATGAAAGGGGAAAATGTAATCCCGGAGTGACCAGGTTCGAGGCCCAGTCAGGCAGGGTTTTTATTATCCATATAATGTGTTTTGCATTACCCTATCTTTTTATACCCAAACCCCTCAGTATTCTGATTTCGGTTTCAAATTTCAAAATTATATCCCCCAATGCCCACGGGAAGGGGGCATTCGAGTGGATATGTAAAAATCACTATATTATCTTGCATGTATCGATGGGGAAATGCTATGGAGTTTTAGGAAAATCCTGTTGCACACTCCTTTCCTTGGGTGTGTGGTCTGGTGGGTTTAGTAAGGGCCCCCCCTCCGGCCTTCATACCCGGAGTGCCCAAGATTCCAGCCCGGTCAAGGGTTTGGAATGCGGATTGCATTATTCAATTTTTAAAAATAAAAATAATTTTTAATTTTATCATTATTTGTTGTTGTATCTTATTTTTAAATTTTAATTAAATTAATATTTATCAAAAATAAGAAAATAAATTTTTATTATTAAATTTTATTATTTTTTATTCCTTGTTATATAATAAAGAAAATAAAAAAAAATTTTTAATAAAAAAAAAAATAAATTTAAAAATATAACACTAAAAATTAAAGCCCCCAAATAGACCAAAACATGAACATAATTAAGAAAAAAAGAAAAATACCTAAAAAAAAAACTAAAAAATGAAAAAAAAATACGGACAGTCCCCCTCCCATTCCAAATACGGGTTAGACGAAAAAACCATCGTGGCAAAACTAAAACCCAAAGGAGAGCCTTTCATAATGACTCCCCAAAGGATCAAAGTCTATTATCGGGGAAGCAACAAGAAAAGGTACGAAAAAATGTTATGCCCCAAAATGTGAGAAATAAGGCAAAGTACAAAATTTTGATACAAGGTTGCCTGTTCCCCTTTCCTTATGTTTATGAAAAATGCAAGTTTGGGATATTTTGGAAAATATGAAATACTGCGTTTCCCCTTTCTGCGGGACGAGGATAGTGACAAAAAGAAAAAAATAAAAAAATAATAAAAATAATAATAATAAAATAAAAATAATAACAAAAAAAATTAAAAAAAAAAAACAGCAAAAAAGGGTATAATACTTTAGCATTAACAAAAAACTCTAAGAAAATGGTCATTCATCGCACTGTAAACGGACATAATTTTTTTTTTTTTGGAGACTTCTAAATGAGCCTAATACAAGTACCTCGATTCACATTAGAGAAAATATATATCCTGTGCTTACGTTAGTTATATTACATGTCAGATTTTATCTTGTCGAAATTTAAAAATGTAATGTCATTGGTGTGCATAATTTTCTTATATTAATCGGGCCCAAAATAATAGGAAGGGTGACTTCCCTTTCCCAAAAAACCTTTAGTGCCCTAAAATGAACTGTCGAACTGTAAAAAAAATAGAATTCATTAATAAATATGAAGATAATATATAAACGATATAAACTTGTAAGTGTTATGATTTCCATCTATTAATGAGTCTGCCTGTCTGCCTACACCCCCCCCTTCTATATATTTATGTATATATATGATGTGTGTGTAGGTGTAGTTTTTCCCTCTGTCTGAAAAATATATGTAGAATAAACATGTAAGTATAAAATATACAATGATAGACTTTTGTCCCCATCATGAGCGCTTTTTGACGAAATTTTTGGGCCCCCATGTGACTCTGTAACATGGCGCCGGGCATGATGATTATGTATGAAAATAAAGCTTTTGTGGTTCAGGGGGTAAATTTCTCGCTCCCCACGCGGAGGCCGGGGTTCGTTTCCCCGGCGAGACTTTATTTTTGGGAAAAGGATTATTTTCCATGCGTTTGAGAAGTAAACTTGTGAAAGTTAAGAATTTTCTCTCGCTCAACCCTCCATTATGTTTTTATATGTATATTTTGTATATCCCATGTGTGTTATTTAAAAAAAGTGCAGATGGTGTTATTTCCCCTTATTATTTAGTCCCTTGTGACTTTAGGGAGCTGAATCGTAGACCATTTGGTGGGAAATTTAATTTCAATATCATCTTTTTTTTGGTCAAACTACATAATGTGATATAATTTTTTCTGTTCTCCCCCTAATGATATAAAAAAAAATGGCAATATTGGACATTTTGGGAAAATAGGGCAATACTGAAATTTCCCCTTTACTAAAAGGGGTAGGGCAATAGATAAATAGATAAAAAAGTTTTGGTACTTGGTATAACAAAATTTAAGCAAGGGACCCCAAAAGTTATTAAAATTCATGCAAAAAGTGCATCTTTCATTGATATTCAAAACACAGATATAATTTTTTTTTCTCGTTGATTTCCCAAAATTGGCAATCAAGTACCTTATGATCAAAATTTAGAAAAAATTGTATCCTATGCTTCGTTAGTTTTTATAAATGTAGATTTTATCTTTTTCGAAATGAAAAATGAATTCCCCATTGTTTTGCAAAACTTTCTAAAATAAATTCGGGCAAAATAATGGGAACCTTTACCAAAACCTTTATGGGGCCCTAGAAATAGAACTCCCAAAATTTTTTTTTTTAAAAAAAAAAAAAAAAAAAAAAAAAAAAATCTTAAAGATATGGTGCTAATTTTTCCAAAAACGATATAAACTAATATTTGTTTTCCATCTATAAATGCGTCCCCTGTTCCCTACCCTAACCCCCCCCCCATATATATGTGTGTGTGTGTAATGTGTGTAGGTGTAAATACTTCTTCTTGTTTGTTTGTCGTCTGTTGTCTCCCCGCCTGTCCTCTTTTTATTTTGTAAATATAGTAGAATATGTGTAAAGTATAGAATATGCACTTGTATATCCCCACATTTGTACCATCACGATGCGCCATGTTGACATCTCAGTTGGCTGGGTCTTTATCTAGGGGGGCTGATCATGATCCTACACCAGGGATGTTGGTTAGGAAATCTTTGTACGTGGTGTATATTATATAGTTGTGCCAAGCATCGGTGGTTCAGTGGTAGAATTCTCCCCGCCACGCGGAGGCCCGGGTTCGATTCCCCCCCGAGCACGACTTTCTGGTGGGGTTTATTTCTTCGTTTGAAGGAAAATTTTCAAATTAAGATTCTCTCGCTCCTCATCCTTTGTTGTTTTATTCTATCATTATTGTTGTGTTTTTCTATCAATATATAATGTGTTTTTTTTACAAATATTATATGATGGTTTCATGCTTATATGTATGTGTGTTATATATGTGTGTGGTGTCTTTATAAATGTATGTGTTATATAGTTATATGGGGTATTATGTGTGTGTGTATATGTTATAATTTAATTATATATATTTTAAAATTAATACTTATATATTTTATATAAAATAGATTAATATATATATATTTTTATATATATGTAAAATTTTATATATATATATAATAATTTATATTATATTATATATAAATAAATAATATATATATGTATATATAAAATATAATTTTAAATTATAAAATATATAAATTATATATATATATATTAATGTGTGTGTGTGTGGTTATGGGTGTGTGTGTGTGTGTGTGTGTGGGTGTGAGTGGTTGTGTGTGTGTGGTGTGTGTGTGTGTGTGGTGTGTATGTTTGTATAAAAATTTAAAAAATTATATATATTATTATTTTTTAATTATTTATATTAATATTATAAATATATATATTTTTATTATTTAAATTAAAGTAAAGTAGGTCAGTATGTGGGTTCTTATTCATTAAATCATTGTGCCCTTAGGAGCTAAGCCCATTGTGTGTGGGGAAAATTCATTTTATATATCATCTTTTTATTCCCATTTTTATGCGTTTTTTAAATTTTTCCCTTTAAAAAATTTTCAAATTATGATAATTTTTTTGATATGGTGATAAACTCTCCGATGCGATGGTGAAACTATTCTGATATGTGAAAAAAAATACCCTGTTGATGGGGAAATATTTGCTTAAAATGATAACTATCCTGATGATGATAAAAAGAACTAATAAGTATATTAGTGTAAAGGCAATATTAACATTGATAACAATGTTAATATTAAATCATGGTATATTTATTTTTTTAATAATTGCAACGGCTACATGAATGAAAACGAAAGTAAAAATTTTATAATAATATAACAATAATAAAATAAAAATAATAATAACGTAATAATAAAATAATGTAATAAAAATAATAACAATAATAAAAATAAAAATAATAATAATAAAAATAAAAATAACAGCAATAAATGCAAAAAGGCAAATATAATTATTGAGGATAGCGTGATGATGTTTGATAATGATGAAATAATATAATAAAAATAGAACTTTTGGTAATAACAGTAGTAATACGGTAATAGTAGTTATAGTTGTAGATGAAACCAACAACAATAATTTAATAAATCATTTATAATAAATCATTATATTTATGATTATAAGTATTAAATTATATTTTTATCTTTATTATTATTGTCATTATAAATTAAAATTTATCTTAAAAAATGATTCATCTATCAGTGTTATAATATTAAATATGCATTGTCTTTAAAATGAAATAATAAAAGCATATAAAAAAAAAATCACTTAGCAAGAAAACAAACTAAAATAAAGCAAGGAGAGAGCCCTTTAAATACAGAAACAAAATCAAGGACTTATGAGAGAAAAACTTTAAAATAAACAGAAAAGATCAAAATACAAAACAATCCCCCGCGTTTCCCAACGTACTAGTGAAAACAAAAACAAAACCCCATAGTGGTAAGCTAAAAGCCAAAAGGGAAGCTTAATAGTAAAGCACAGGATTAAAGCAATTCAGGGGAGACAAGCAACAAAGTACGAAAAAAAACCCAAATGGGAGAAATAAGATCAAACACATAACTTTGATAAAAAATTGCCTTGTTCTTTACCCAAGATTTTGAAAAAAGACATACAATATTGGGCAGTTTGGAAAATATGGGAATACTGCAAATTTCCCCTTCTACTGACGAGGCAAAAATAAATAAAGACAAATTGATGGATTTTGGGATTAAAAGAAATTTAAGCAAAGGGACCCCAAAAATGATTAAAATCATGCCCCTAAAATGGTCATTTTTGTCGATATTGTGAACCCGCAGACATAAATTTTTTTTTCTGGGGAAATTCTAAATAGCCTAAAACAAGACTTGAGTCACAATTAGAGAAATATGACATCTGTGCTTTGTTAGTTATTAAAAGTTAGATTTATCATTTTTCAAATGTAAAGTAATTGTCATTTATTTTTTAAAAAATTTTCTATATATTAATTGGGGGCCAAAAAAATAGGGAACCTTCACCAAAACCTTTATTGCCCCAGTAAATAGAACTGCCCCAAAAGAAAAAAAAAAAAAGTATGATGCTAATATTTCCAAACGATATAAAAATGTAAGATTTTGATTTCCTCTATCAATGCTTCTGCCTGTTCCTACCCACCCCCCCATATAATATGTGTGGTGTGTAATGTGTGGGTGTAAAACTTCTGTCTCTATCTGTTGTTTTTCTGTTGTTTGTTGCCTGCCTGTCTCCTATATGTATTTTTAAATATATGTCGAATTTTGTGTAAATGTATAGAAATATGCACTGTTATGCAATTTGTGCCCCCACCGAGCCGCCATGTTGACATCATGCAGTTTGGGTGGGTCTTTATACTAGGGGGGCTTCATGTCACACCCCGGGGAAGGGTTGGTTAGGTTTTTTGTACGTGGTGTAATTATGTATGTATGATGTCAAGCATCGGGGTTCGTGGGGGAATTCTCGCCCGCACGCGGGGCCCCGGGTTTTTTTTCCCCCGGCAGTTTTTGGTGGATTTTTCTCTTTTGTTTTAAGGGTAAAATTTGTCAAAATTTAAAATTTTCTCGCTAATCCATTTTTTGTAATTTTGCATATATATGTATGTGTATTCTATGCTATAATGATGTTATTTCTTGCATTTTATATCTTGTGTATTTCTATGCATATTTATGTATGTGTGTTTAAATGTGTGTGGTGTTATATAAAGTATTTTATAATATGTTTATTTTGTATATACGTGGGGTGTGTGCTTATATTATATATATTATATTATATTATATTTATATATATATTTTATAATATATAATATATATTATATAATTTTATATATATATAAAAATTATATATATGAGTATATTTATAAAAAAATAAATATTATATAATATATATATAATAAATAAAAATTAATATAATTATATTTTATTTATCATATTTATATCTGTGTGTGTGTGTTATATATAATATAATATATATATATTTATTTTAAAATATAATATATAATATTATAATAATATTTAATTATATGTAAATTTTTTATAAGTAAAGTAAGGTCAGTATGTGTTTGTTCCTTATTTTTTCAATCCCCTTTTGACCCCTTTGAGAGCTAAAACCTTGTGTGGTGGAAAATTTAGTATTTATATATCATCTATTTCTTTTGGAGTTTATTAATTTATTTTTAATAATTTTTTAATCATCTATTTTTTTATGGAGTTTTTAATTTATTCCTTTAATAATTATTTAATTATGATAAAAATATTTTGAATTTGCCTCATAATAACTTCCTGATGACAGGTGATAACTATTTGATTTTGAGAAAATAAATATCCTGATATGTGGGGAAAATATTCTGCTTTAAAAGAAATTTTTCCTGAAAAATGAGGGGAAAATACTAATAAATTATTAGTGATGAAGGCAATATTAACATTTTAAAATGATATAATTTAAATCATGGATTTATTTTTTCTAAAAATTGCAACGGCCCTAAAAATGATCGAAAAAAATAATGATAATAATGATAATAATAACAAAAGAAATAATAATAACAGTAAAAATAATAATAAAGATAAAAAAAATAATAACAATAATAATAATAAATTTAAAATAAATATATAATAATAAAAAATTAATAATAATAAAAATAAATGCAAAAAGGAATATAATTATTTAGGGTAGCGATGATGACGAATGATAATGATGATAATAATATAATAAAAAAAGAACTTTAAAGGTAAAAACAAAAGTAATACACGTAATAGAGTTATAGTTGTAGAACCAAAACAAAATTTAAAAAATCATGTTTAATAAATCATTTTATTTATGATTATAAGTATGTAAGTTATGATAATTTTTTTATTATTATTGTCATTTCATTATGATTATCATTAAAAGATTACATCTATCAGTGTTAAACAAATTAAAAATATGCATTGTCTTTAAAATGTAAAATTAAAAGCATTAATAAAAAAATAATAAAACATTAGCAAAAAAATCAAATTGAAAAACAAGCAAGAGAGAGACCTTTTAAAACATAAACAAGCCCCAAGGACTTAAGAGAGAAAAACATATTAAAAATAAAAAGATAAAGATCAAAAATCGAACAATACCCCTGCGTTTCCCAAACTACTAGTGTAGACAGAAAAACCTCAGTGCAAAGCAAAACCAAAATGGAAGCTTTCTAGTGACTGCACGATTAACCCAATTCATCGGAGAAACCAAGGAAGGTACGAAAAATAGTATGACCCAAATGTAGAAAAGGTCAAACTACATAATATGGTAAAAGTTGCTCTTTTTCCCCTACCTAATGCATATGAAATAGACATGGCAACTTTAGGGGGTGAAAAATTATGGCAATATGCAATTCCTTTAAACTAAACGAGGGTTTAGCAAAATAAATAAAGACAAAGAAAGTATATGGTACTTTGGCATTAACAAAAACTCTAGCCAAACAAACCCAAAATGATTAAAGTCTTTTTATCGATATTGCACACCTTGTGTGATGTTAATTATGTTTCATCGTCCAGATTTTACATTTATCAAAATATAAATGTAATTGTTATTGATTTTCAGTTTTTCTATACAGTAATTTCGGGCCAAAATAAACGAGTGACTTTTCTTGCCCAAACTACTAACTACTGTCAAATAATATAAATTTGTTACAATTGTGATTTTTGTCTATCTGCCTAATCACCTCTCTCTCTTCTCTCTCTTCTCTCTCTCTCTCTCTCTCTCTCTACTCTCCTCTCTCCTCTCTCTCTCTCTCTCTCTGTCAGTTTCTCTTTCACTGTCTCTATGTAAATATATGTAATATAAATATACACATATATGTATCAGCACTTTTATGCCATTATCAATGCAGTGTTTGACGAACTACTTGACGCCATGTTGCCATCATGTAGTTGCTGGGTCTTTACTAGGAGGGCCCTGATCCATATCCTTCCCCAGGGGAGTATTTGGGTTAGGAAATTACTATTTTATGTATACACATAAATGTACCATGTGTATAAATATGTATAAATACGTGTGTTATGCTTGTGGGGGTGTGTGTGGTGGTGTATATATATTATATATATATTATATATATATATAATTAATATATATATATATATATTATATATTATATATATATAAAATATTATATTTTATATATTATATATATATATTTTAAAATATATGGTGTCGTAATATGTATATTACTATATAAAAATATATATATATAATATATATTATATATATACATATACATAATATATATATTATATATATATATATATATATATATTTTATATATATATTTAAATATAATATATATTATATAATATATATATAATATATATATTAATATGAATAAAATGTATTTTATATATAATAAAATATTATTTTTTTTTTTTTTATGTATGCATTTAAAGATATTATCAATCATCGGTGGTTCGGTGGTAGAATTCTCGCCTGCCACCCCGGGGGGCCCCGGGTTCGATTCCCGGCCGATGCACGTTATTTCTATGGGGAAATTATTTTCTCATTCATTGATGAATGATGTTGCTATCCTGAGTCTTGGAATCACGGGTGGCGGCTCTTGGTGCATTTAGCAATGAGGCAAAGCCCTTAGATCTAAAGGTCTGGCCCAAGTCCAAGATTCAGGACTTTGGGGGTTTAGGGGAACCCATTCAACCGATCCATGCTTGCGATGAGGATGTTGAAATCACAGAGAGCTTTGCATCCCTTGGTAGAGTAGTCCAAAATCACTGAGCTGTTAGCCCAAAGAAGTCAGTAGATGGATTGGTCTGGGCAAGGAGCTATGAACCTCGATTTACCTTGATATTGCCAGTTTTGCTATATGGAAGCGAAACCTGGACACTATCGAGTTTCGTCTTGATGCCTTTTTGTAACAAGTCTCATCGCTGGATCATGGGGTACAGTTGGCAGAACACGTGTCCAACCGACAGCTACACCTTTAGACTGGCTTGGGACCTGCCTACTTGCAATAATCCGTGGTCCCAACGCAGGCCCATATGGGCACCCAGCTCGTTTCCCTATGGATAACCCCGTCCATCAGGTTGTCTCTCTCTTAGACAATCCTGGGAGAGATTAGAGTTAGAGATAATTAGAGAATGTTATTACATTTTTTAAAGACATTTATGGATGAGATTTTTAAAGTTTTAAAAAATTTTTAACATTTCAATCCAACAATGTATTCGCTGTTTGATCGGAGATAATTTTAAACAATCAAATCAAAATCTCTCACTCACTCCTTGTGTGTGTGTGTGTGTGTGTGGTGTGTGTGTGTGTGTGTGTGTGTGTGTGTGTGTGTGTGTGTGTGTGTGTGTGTGTGTGTGTGTGTGCGTGTGTGTGTGTTAGAAATAAAGTTCCATGTCAGTCTATGTGTTTGTTCCTAATTCATTCAGTCCCCCGTAATCTTAAGCGAGCTGAATTGTAGACCATTGTGTGTGTGGAAATTCTATATTTATATATTATCCATTTGATTTCATTTGTTTATGGAGTTTATTGACTTATTTTTTCCTTTAGTGATTATTCTAATTATAATAAAAATATTTTGATGGTAACTGATAGAAACTAAACCTGATGATGATTATGATGATTACTATCCTGATGAAGATAAAAAGACGATACTAATACCGTATTTAGTGATTAAGATAATATTTAATGTTATGATAATCATAAAATTTAAATAATGATAATATTTACTTTTCAAATAACTGCAACGGCTAAACGAATGATAACGAGATTAATAATGATAACAGTAATAAAAATAATATCTATAGTGATAATAATACAATAACAATTATAAAGAATAACAATAAATACAAAAAATGCAATATAATGATTAAGGATTAGCGATAATGACGATATCATAATAATAATGATAATAATGATAATAATGAAATAATAATAATTTAGAGTTTTGATAATGATAATGAAAAAAAAACTTATAGTGATAATAATATTATGCATGTATTAGTAGTTGTAGTTGTAGATGTACAATAACAATAATGATAAATTAATGTAATAACACTGTTAATAAAATAACAATATTGGTAATTCTTATCATTATAATTATGATTATAATAATGCCTAGTTGATTATTATTATTATTATTATTATTTTTATTATATTATTATTTTTTTTATTATTAAATTTTATTACTATTACTACTATTACTACTATTACTACTACTATAAATATTTATTATTATTATTATTATTATTTTATTATTTATTATTATTTTATTATTATTTTTATATTGTTATTTTATTATTATTATTATTATTATTTTTTTTATTATTATGATCACATATTATCAGTGTTTTTAATTGTATCATGTATTATTAATTGTTATTGTATAATAAAAAAATAATAATAATAATAATAATAATAATCAAATAATAATAATAATAATAATAATAATAAATAACAGCAATAATAAAATAAAAAAAAAAATAAAAACCCAACAAGTACAAATTAAAATGAAAGAAAGAAAGACGACCTTAAAAACATAAAACATAAAAAAACTATACACTAAAATTAAAAATAAAACAAATAACACAAACAAACCCCCCCTGGCTTAACGTACTAGTGTCGAAGAAAAAACCCATCAGGGGTAAGCAAAAAACCAAAAGGGAAGTTTTAAAAAAGACTGCAAAGGAAAAGCCTTTTCATGGGAGACAACCCAAAACGAAGGTACGAAAAAAAGTTATCCCCAAAAGTGGAAAAAAGGTCAAATACAAAACATTTGATAAAAGGGTTTGTTGTTCTCCTCCTAATGATTATGAAAATAATTTGACAAGACGGGAAAGTTTGGCACTGGAAAATACTGCAGTCCCCCTTTGGTACGAAGTCGTTTAAAATAATTTTGGGAAAAATGTCAGAAAATATATAAAAGACAAAAAAAGGAAAACAAAAATTAAGAAAAAATTTTATGTTTTATCTTTAAACAAAAACTTTACCCAGACGACCCCAAAATTTAATTAAATATCACGCAAAAAAAAGATCATACGACGATATTCCTGAACTAACAAATATTCTTTTTAAAGATTTCTAAAATTAGGCTAATACAAGACCTCGATGCCGCAATTAGGGGGGATAAGACATTTTTTCTAAAAATAAAATAAAAAAAAAAGTAAAAAAATAAAAATAAAATTATGAAAAAATAAACGGAAATGAACAGGAAAGAAAAACCTAAAAAATCGTGTTCACAAAACAAAATTATATAGAAAAGACTAAGTATTAGAGATTGTATGTACTGCACATTTAGATGATAATCATTTGGTGTGTGTTTGTGTGTGTGTGTTGTGTTGTGTGTGTGTGTTGTGTGTGTGTTTTTTTTTTTGGGGGGGGCGTGTGGTTGTGTGATATTTTCCCTCTCCCCTTCTCGAAAAATTATTAAAATATATAAAAAAATATTTTATAATAAAATTATATATATAATATATATTAAAATATATATTTTATATATGTTATACCAGAACTAGGTTTTTGTTTGTTAGAATGTTTCCCATCTACAAAAATTACCTAAACTGCATATTGATATAACTCTTTAAAAATTATAGTTTACCAGTTTTGTTCTTTTCTCAGCATTTAACATTGGTGCTATAATTGAAGGGAATTAGTCTTCACTACTTTCATCCGTGTATTTAGAACATTTTCTTTTGGGGATCTGTGTGGTAGGGTAGAAGCAATCATTTTACCGTTTTTTAATACTTGTTGGCCTTTTCTAGAAGCCATGGTATATTTCTTTTTGAGAATAACCCAAAAGCTGTACGTTTTTTTAATAAATTCCCCACACTGTTGCTGCATCCCCCTTGATGAATTATTCAACGTGATAAAAACACTGTATTTTAAAATTGGATTGTGAAAAAAGTGATAAATTAAAAGAGTTTTTCGAATGTCAAATGAAAAATTTATATTTGACGTATATTTTGTTGGGAAGATTCATTTCACTCAAAACTAAAAAATATTTAGCATTGAAGACCCGGAAATAAAAAGATTATCCAAAAAACACAAAAATTGGAAGGGCAAATATCTATAGAATTTGATGATTAATTAATTTTGGATTAAATTTTATGATGGAACTAAAAAATATTTTTGAGCTTAAAAATTATATTTTTAGAAAAATATGGGAAAACATCAAAATATGAGATAAAAGCTAAGTAAATAAGGTTGCGATCAAATTTGAAAAACTTAGAATACTTAATGGAATTTATCTTTTTGTTTAAAGATAGACGGTAAATTAATAAAACTTTTATAAAATGCTAAAAATATAATCACCTGAAGAATTAAAATATTAATTTACTTCTACATTGTTTATTAAATCCTAGTATGATAAATAAACTAAAGCATTTTTGATGTTTATCGTAATTTTGTTGTAATTTTATGCATATGCATATATATATATATTATGTTTTATTTATATTATATATTTATATATATATATTATATAAAATATATTATATATATAATACACATATAATATATATATTTATATAATTATATATTATATATAATATATTATATATATAATAAAATATATATACCCAAAAATATATATATAACTAACGTGTATTTATTGGCATATTGTAGCGATAGATAATAGCATATTCACACAAAAACACAGTTAATATATATAGTAGTATATATCTATATTAATATATATATATATATATATAAAATTTAAATTTATTATATAATTAATATTGTGTGTGGTGTGGTTGTGTTAAACATATGCATAAAGATATTTGTGTTAATACTATATATATATAATACTATATTAATACATATATATAATATATATATTTTAAAATAATATAAATAATTATATGTATATCAGTTATAGTAAACTAAATTTTTATTATATAATAAATATTTTTAATTTACGTACATATTAAAATTTATATCAATTTAATATTCTTACTTAAAATTTACTATAAAAATATATGATGAAATGTGTTGTGTTTGCTGCGGTGATGTGCTGTGTGGGTTGCGTGGTTTTGATGTGTGTTGTGTGTGTGTGGTGTGTGGGGTGTGTGGGTTGTTGCTATGTGTGTGTATGACATGTATGCATATTATTATTATTATTATTATTATTATATAGTTATATTTTTATTATATTTTATAATATTTATATATCTATTTCTATAAACCCAAAAACCAACAATATTAAGTGTATATTTATATTAATATTTAGTGTTGTATATATATTTAATTATATATATATTAATATATTAATTTTAAATCTCTGTGTTGTGTGAATTGTCTGTGAGGTTGTGGTGTGTGTGTGGTGTGTGTGTATTTTTTATAACACCACCATAACACAAAAAAACAACACAAAGCCCAAATTTTATCATAAAAAATATAAAATAATAAATAAAATATAATACTATATAATATACATAGAATATATTTTAGATGATAAGAAATAGATTAAGATAGATAGATAGATAGATAAATGATAGTTACATTAGATAATATGATAATAATTGTATTTATATTATATGATATTATATATATTATATATATATTATATATATATTTTTAATATAAATATATATTTTATTAATATATTTTATATATTAGGTGGATATCTAGTATATATTTTGGTCTTTAGGGGTCAGAATTTCGCCTTCCTGACCTTATTACGGCGGATATAAAATAATATAACAATTGATAATTTGTAAATTATTTTCTTCCAAAACTTTTAAACTAAGGTTCATCCATACCCCCCTTTAAAATTTTAAATTAATAATTTTTTTTAAAACATGTGTTTTTTGGGGTTTTTTTTTTTAAAAGGGGGGGGAAAAAAAACGGGGGGAAAAAGGGTTGGGGTTATTTTGTGTGTGTGTTTTTTTTTTTGTTTTTTTTTTTTGAATTTTTTTTTGTTTTGGTTTTTTTTTTTTTTTTTTTTTTTTTGGGGGGGGGGGGTTTTTTTTTTTTTTTTTTTTTTTTTTTCACTTTTATTTTTTTTTTTGTTTTTCGTTAATTGAAATGGGGGCCCTAGGGGGCTGGAAACTTAAAAAAAAAAAAAAAAAAAAAAAAAAAAAAAAAAAAAAAAAAAAAAAAAAAAAAAAAAAAAAAAATTTATGTAAATTTTTTTTACGTTTAGGAAAATATTTTTTTAAAGTTCAAAACTTTTATTAAGTATCGTTGGTTAGTGGTAGAAAATTCTCCCCCTGACACGCGGGAGGCCCCCCTTTTGATGAATTTCTTTGGTAAAAGGGTTTTTCTTTTTTTTCTTTAAGGTAAGGGTTTAAATAAACTGTTTAAGAAACATTCTTTTCATATCCCCACATAAAAAAAACAAAAAGAAAAAAAAAAATGAAAAACAAAAATTTTATGATTATTAACATTTTTTGTTAATAATATTATATAAAATTTATTTTTAATAATACTATATTATATTTAAATATAAATATAATATATTAATTTTTATATAAATATAATATATATTAAAAAAAAAAAATATATATATTATTATATATTATATATATATAAAATATATTTTTAATATAAAATAGATAATAATATAATTTTATTTTTTTATACTAATTTTAATATAATACAATTTTTTTTGATTGAAAAATAAGTCCCCTTTAAGACAAAACACCCAATATTATTATATAAAATTTATATATAAAATAATATATATAATATATATAAAATTTATAACTATTATGTTTTATTATATATTATTATTAAAGTACTTTTATTTTTTTATTTTTTCTATAAATATATATATATAATAATAAAATTAATATATATATTAATAAAAATATATTATATCTAAAATTTTTTAAATAAATTATTAATATAAATAATTATTTAAAATTAGTACATACATATATATATATTATATTATACATTTTAAAATATATATTATTATATATTATATATATAATATTATATTAATTATATATATGTATAATATACATGCATGATGTCTGTATAATATCCAAATATATAGAATAAAACTACATTATACGTTTAAATTTTCTAGATAAAAAAAATATTTAAAGTGTATGTATATTATTCTAGATGTATAGAATTATGCCAATTAATAAAAAGTCAACTATATGAAGCATCGGTGGTTCAGTGGTAGAATTCTCGCCTGCCCACGCGGAGGCCCGGGTCGATTCCCGGCCGATGCGCATTTTTTTATGGGAGGAAACATTTCCACTTCCTTTTGAGAGGTAAGCCTTATATAAGCGTATATTAACATATATGCATATATATATACATAAAATATGCTATACATATAAGAATATATATTAATACATATATAATATATATATATATTTTACTAATATGTATAAATAATATACATACTATACATATATATACAATAACAGCATATGTATATATGTATTATATGTATTGTGTGTGTATATAAAATATATTATAATATATATATATAAAATATATATTATATATATATATATATATATATATATATGAAGGGGGATGAAGTTCGTACGATAAATAATATTCCCGACGTTTTAAGAGATTCAGGATCATTAGTTTTGTTTATAGGGGCGATCACATCCGTGATCTTTTGTCCTCTGTCCGGCCCGATCATTACAAATAGGATATGGATAAGGAATCATATTGTTTGCATTTATTTTACCTTAAAATTTCTCAAATATGTATGACTATGTTATGTATGTATGTATGGTAAACCTATGATAAATATGGGTTGGTATATAGTTCATATATATAATGTATCGTTGCCCGTTCCATAGACGTAGAAATTCTCGACCTGCCACGCGCCGGAGGATCGCGGTTCGGATTCGATGCAAGGTTCTTTATGGCTAGAGATTTTTCTTTAATTCGGCTTAGAGGTAAGTGCTGTTTAAATAAACTGTTAAAGTCAAAGACAGTCTACTTTCACTCACTCCTCCACATGCACACAGACACACACACACACACACCGCCCACACACAACACACACACACACATGGCACACACACACACACACATGTACAGCATATACATGCGGCGGTGGCTATAAATAGAGAGATAAACATTGCTATAGATTATACATACATATATGTGGAGTATTAAAATATGCATAGTAGAATCATATGTAATGAATATATTATATCTCATACTATAGCATATATATAGTAACTAGTTACTATATATCACGCTAGATCTATATACTACTAGTGGATATTAGTATTAATTATCTATATACATATATATATAATATATTATTCACATATATATAATTAATAATTTCATATATCTTATATCTATATTAATATACATATAATATAATAGCTATATATACATTATACTATTATACTATAATATATGTTATTAATACTATATTATATTTACTGCTCTATATAACAGTAGATATACCTTTCCCACTAATATCATCAAGCGGAGTACGCCGACTGCGGGCGCCATGGCGCATCCACCCTCGCTCCAGGCCACGAGGATCCCTCGAGGACGAAGATACTCCAGGCCCAGCACACGGCCCATATACTAGTTCCTCCCGCGACAGGCTCTCGTCGAAGCTAGCCCAATGACCATGAATTCCTAGGACGCTCCCACAGGTCTCTACCACCAGGGCTTGTCTCGCCAGAGATGACAACCTGTATGGGCAGACCGCTGTAACGTCCATAGAGAGGAGAGCTAAGGCTGGCCATATAGCCTGAGTTGGACGCATCCCGGATATGCAGTATACAGAGTCCCATCGCCATCTCACGGTAGTAACGCGCTCTGCGATCACGTGGTCCTGCCAACTGTACCCCATGATCGGCCAAAGCGGACTCGTTACAAAAGGACCATCAAGGCGAGACTCCAATAGGCCACCGGAAGCGCTCCAGGTTCGCCTTCATAGAGCAAAACTGAGAAGTATCAAAAGCGCCTTGAAGACACGCCCAGCTATGGCTACTACTGCATATGGCTACGCGACATCTCAAAACGCTCTTGTGATTGAAGTCATGCGCTCCTGTTGCCAGACCATCCGTCTATCGACTTCCTGGTACTGACAACCCAGAGATATGGATCGCCTACCAAGGTATGTAAAACTTTCTGTGACTTCAACGTACTCGCCGCAAAGCATTGGCATCGACTGAACGGGTCCCTAACAGGCACCCCAAAGTCCTGAATCTGGATCTTGGATCCAGGAGACCTCTAGGCCTAGAGGGCTTCGCACTCATTGCTAAATGACATCAAGAGGCGCCCACAAGTGACGCCAAGGACTCAGATAAGGATGGCACATCGTCGAGCAAAGTCAAAGTACGAGACCCTTAATATTGCTCAGTGTTGCTAACCGCAATGACTATTGGCTAGAGCTCTGCCCCATTATCCAGTCCATACAAGAGTGAAACAGACCTATGCCTCAC
>NW_023642156.1:7500-17500 GCF_015228065.2 Penaeus monodon | reverse complement strand
AAAAAGGAAGGCAAACAAACAAATCACAAGCCTACTTAGGAGATAATACAACCCCTCCTAATGAATGATGCAATCATAATCCAACCCAATGCAGTTGTCACTGATGACCCACCTCCCTCGTCCCCAATCCTCCCCTCCACACCCGCCCCCGCAAATTCTTTCGTGTTTGAACTTGTACCCGGATCGAGGAATGACCCTGTTACAGACGAGTGGACCACCCTCTAATAAATTGAAACTAACACAAATACAGGCATTAAATTTATATATAAATGTAAAAATTGCGAAAACACTATTCATATGTTTTCACTTTCATGCTTAAAAACTAAAAGTTAATTACCTAAATAAGATTGAACAAGTCACTGGTTTATTCTATTTAGAGATCATTATAGGGTGTTAAGGTATCTACACAGGTCAAGATGGGGTTTCCCCTTGTATTTACGCCGGAAACACCTAACACAACCCACCTCTTCTTGCTCAGAGGTAATGATGAAATAATCGCAAAGATTATAATCAGATCGGGATTTTTTTTTTTACAAATGACATATATAACAAAGGTGCAGATAATAAGAAAATTCAAAAGAAATGACTTAATTTCGCAGAACGAATGATAAGCTGCGACCTCCTATCATATTTTAACCGTGTTCTACTAGCCGTCTTTACATCCCAAAGACATCTTCATAATGAAATATAGTTTATGAAAAGGATCATGAAATTCTTGTTAGTACTGTATTATGACTCGTCAAGCTTACCACAAAAATATGCCTAAGAGGATTACACACAAAGAACAGGGCTTAAATTTCTGTGTAAATGTTTTTAAAAAAAAAAAAAAAATTTTTTTTTCAATAACCAATAATTATTACCTTGCCAATTTCGTATTATAAACACTAAATGGTGTATTTACCAATAGATTGAAATGACGTTGGTTTATTCTATTGTAGAGAGCATAATCGGGTTTTCAAAGTATATAACCAGAGCAAAGACGGGTTTCCCCTTCGTATTTACGCCTGAACACCTAAGTATTCTAACCAAACTAGAGTCACTACTTGCCCATATGTATAACTATTGTTGAACTGTAACTGACTTGACAAATAGCGTGCTACAGACAAATGCTCACCCTCACAACCAATAACAATAATCGCGCAAGGAAGAACCCAACGCAGGACGGATAGAGTCAGGCCAGGTTAATGACCAAATTCAAGGTGTTGACCCGAGACAGGTGATCCTTCCCTTCCCTTCCTACCCGACCCCTGTCCCCACATTCCTCCCATAACCCATTACAACCAAAATAGTAAAGAAAGAAGCCAAACAAACAAATCACCAGCAACAAGTCCTGCTTTAAGGAGATAAACAGCTCTGGCACTGAAGTGATCACACCTATAGCTAATGAGTCGTGACACGATCAATATGATAGCCCGATTCAGTTGTCGCTGACGACCTCCCACCACCACACTCCCCCTCCTCCCCCATATGCCTTTATTATGACTCTCAAGCTCACAAACACACGTTCTAAGAGGCGATAACATAACAGGCTTAAGTCTCTGTTTAAAGGTAAAGCGATAAAAACAATATTTCATTACTTTGCACGTTTCCACTTATAAAACTACAGGTTATTACATAAATAGACTGAAAAGACGCTGGTGATTCTATTTAGAGAGCCTGAATAATGTTTTAAAGGTATCTACACACAGGCAAAGACGTTTCCCCCTCATATTTACGCCTGAACACCTAATTATCTACCAACTAGCGTCACCAACTTTCCCAGTTGGACTCAGTTATGTTTTGTAATTAACCTCAAGGGACAATGCGGTATATTTCAAAAATGGTCCTGCGAATTTCTAGATGTTGTACAATCTACCAATGCAACTAGGAAAAATATTTAGTTTTCCTTTAAGACCCAAGAGTATAACTAATTCAGACGAGCGATCCTGCATAAGAGATCGCCTAACAATACATCCTCTGTTTTATGATGATATCAGCACAGAAAGTCGGATAGCTCTTCAAGCAATTTATCCCCTCTCGAAATTGTCTATAGTACCTGGCTACAAGTATAGAGGAAGAAAAAGAACGAAGCACCGGTAACAAAATATGTTGCGCATTCAGGCACCACTTATTAAGTAATACATACATATATTTTCTTAATCTTTTACAAAGAGAGAAAATATCTTTAAGTCGACACTGAATAAAAACTTGCTACTCGACCTTTCAACATTTTCGAAGAACTTGATATAACAAGCATGCCAAATGAAGACAACATCCTCACCTATAAACTTTTCACTATGCCATAGTTGCTGCAGTGACGAAACTGTTTAAAGACCCATGTAAACTATTCATCTGAAGAATCAAAAAAGAAGGCTTTGATTAATTGTTAACACATTTCCCTTTAACAATTGACTCACTTTATCAAAAACAAGAAACTTTATGAAATATGAAAAAAAAATGAGGTAAAATAATACAACTTGTTTACCACTCATGATATAAGGCTTTTATTAATTGTTTGCATATTGGACAAAGACACACACAAATTAGCCTAAAGCAGAGATTTTGACCAATGGGTACTTTTAACCAGAGGGAGTAAATATACATGACACCCGCGATGCGATAGATCTTAGAGACAGCATGTGATTTCCAACTGGGCGTTTTTTTTTCTTTATAAAACGAGTTATCACAACTATATATTATATTTCTGAAAATATGTCTGTAAAAACTGCCTCAGTTTAATAGACATTTACTTCAATAATCACCCTTGTATTGAAAAAAGGCTTTTTGCTTTCTCTAAGTTATGAAAAGAAGCTTTCCCTCCCTTATTATGAGTAATCTGCTAATATTTTTTCTCCTAACAAATGCTTTTTTACTGTATTTGAAAATATTGCTTCGGTTGCGGCTTTTTCCCCTTTAGGACTTGTGCTTTTCAACCCTTTCTCTATAACTTACCTCCTCGACTGTATGTTGGCTCGTCATATACCCTTTACTGCCATGGTAAAAAAAAGAAATAGCTAATGTAAGACCACAACAAGAAAGCACCTTATGTATTTTCCTTATTTTTTATTGTTTTTGCAAAGAACGTTTTGATTAAGAAATATAATATATAGTTGTTGATAAAACTCGGTTTTAAGAAAAGAAAAAAAAAAAACGCACCAGTTGGAACAATCACATGCGTCTGCTAAGATCTATCGCATCGCGGGTGTCAGTATATTTATCCCTCTGGTAAAGTACCCATGGTCAAAAATCTTGCTTTAGGCTAATTGGGTGTGTCTTTGTTCCAATATGCCGAAACAATTATAAAAGCATTATATCAGAGTGGTAAACAAGTTATATTATTTTACCCAATTTTTTTTTCATATTTAATAAAAGTTCTTGGTTTTGAAAAGAGTCAATTGTATTAAAAGGGAAAATGTGTTTAACAAGTATCAAAGCGTTCTTTTTTGATTCTTGAAGATTGAAATAGTTTACATGGGTTCTTAACCAGTTTCGTCACTGCAGCAACTAGTGGCATTAGTGGAAAATTATAGGTGAAGGATGTTTTCTTCATCATTTGGGCATGCTTGTATAGTCAAGTTCTTCAGAAATGTGAAGAGGTTTCGAGTAGCACGTTTATTGTTGTCGACTTAAAGAATATTTCTCTCTTTGTAAAAGATTAAAAGAAAATATATGTATGTATTACTTAATAAGTGGTGCCTGAATGCGCAACCATATTTGTTACCGTTGCATCGTTTTTTCTTCCTATATACCGTGTGCCAGGGTACTATAGACAATTTCAGAGGAGGGGGTAAATTGCTGAAAGAGCTAGTCCACTTTCTGTGCTGATATCATCATAAAAACAGAGGATGTATTGTTATGCGATCTCTTATGGAAGGATACGCTCGTCTGTATATAGTTATACATATGGGTCTTAAAGGAAAACTAAATATTTTTCCTAAGTTGTCATTGTGATTGTAAAAACATCGAGAAAATCGGCAGGAACATTTAGGAAATAACGGCATTGTCCCTTGAGGTTAATTAACAAAATAAACTGATAGTCAACACGTTGGCGACAGGTGGTGACGCTAGTTGGTAGATAATTAGGGGTTCAGGCGTAAATATGAGGGTGGAAACCCGTCTTTGACCTGGTGTAGATACTTGAAAACCATTATTCAGGCTCTCTAAATAGAATTCAGACCAGCGTCTTTTCAGTCTACTATGTAATTAACCTGTTAGTTTTATAAGTATGAAAACGTGTGCTGGAAAGTAGAAATATTGGTTATCGCATTTACCATTACACAGGAGACTTTAAGCCTGTTATGTTATCGTCTCTTAGGACGTGTGTTTGGGTAAGCGGAGGTCATAATAAAGCATATGGGGGAGGAGGGGGAGTGATGGTGGAGGTGGAGGTCGTCAGCGACAACTGACATCGCGGCTATCATATGATCGTGTCACGTCATTAGCTATAGGTGGGATCACTTCAGTTGCAGAGCTGTATTATCTCCTTAGCAGGACTTGTGACTGGTGATTGTTTGGTTGCTTCTTTTTCTTACTATTATTGGTTTGTAATGGGTATGGAGGAATGTGGGAAGGGGCGGTAGGAAGGGAAGGAAGGATCACCTGTTCTCGGGGTCAACACCTTGAATTTTGGTCATTTACCTGGGCCTGACTTCTATCCGTCATGCGTTGGGTTTCTTTCCCTTGCGCGATTATTGTTATTGGTGTGAGGGTGATCATTTGTATGTAGCACGGCTCTTTGTCAAGTCAGTTACAAGTTCAAACCAATAGTCTTAAATATGGCAAGTAGTGACGCTAGTTGGTAGATAATTAGGTGTTCAGGGCGTAACTACGAAGGGGAAACCCGTCTTTGATATGGTGTAGATACTTCGAAAACCCTATTAATGCCTCTAAATAGAATAAAACCAACGTCATTTCAATCTATAGGTAAATAACCATTTAGTTTTATAAGTATGAAAGTGCAAAGGTAAAAATTATGGTTATTGGATTTACAATTTGCACAGAATTTAGCCTGTATTTGTGTTATCGGACTCTTAGGCATTATGTTTGTGAAGCTTGAGAGTCATAAAAAGTACAACAAGGAATTTCTGATCCTTTCAATAAAACTATATTTTCATTATGAAGATGTCTTTGGGATGTAAGAACGGCTAGTATAACACGTTAAAAATATGAGAGGGCAGGTCGCAGGCTTTATCAGTCGTTCTGCGAAATTAAGTCATTTCTTTGATTTTTTCTTATCGGTCTGCCACTTTGTTATATTATGCATTTGTAAAAAAAAAAATCCCGATACTGATTATAATCTTTGCGATTATTTTCATCATTTACATCTGAGCAAGAAGAGGTGGGTGTTTAGGTGTTCAGGCGTAATACAAGGGGGAAACCCATCTTTGACCCTGGGGTAGATACCTTGAACACCCTATTAATGATCTCTAAATAGATAAAAACCAGTGACTTTTCAAATCTATTATGGTAATTAACCTTTAATTTATAAGCATGAAAGGTGAAACATATGAATAGGTGGTTATCGATTTACCATTTATATAAAAAATTTAAGCCTGTTATTTGTTTTATTTCTTCATTAGGAGGGGTGGTCACTCGTCTGTAACAGGGTCAATTTCGATGGGGGTTTAAAAGTTCAAACACGAAAATATTGCGGGGGGGGTGTGGAGGGGACGGGGGGTGATGAGGGGGGGGTCTCATGACCCTGCTTTTGGGTTGGATTTGGATTCCCCTCATTCATTGAGGGGTGATACTGGAAACTTCATGAGGCGTTTTCCCCTTAAGTAGGATTGTGATTTGTTTTTGTTTCTTTTTCTTACTATTTTCTTTGGTAGGGGGAAAGTGGGGCAGGGGGGTGGGAAAAGGAAGGAGGGTTGGTTTGAGGGGAGGGTGAGAGGAAACCCCTTTTGGTTTTATTAACATCATTAGAGGGACATTTATGGATTATGTTAATTAGAGGGATGATCATTCTCTGTAACAGGTCAATTTTTCGATCCAGGTACAGTTTAAACAATACGGATATTGGTTAATTTTCATTTTCGTGGGCATCTTTCTGTTATGATGCCCATTTTCAACCCCGGGGGGCGCTTAGCCTCGTTAGCTATGGGGTATGGTTCCTCGCGATCATTAAAACCCGCTTTCCCCCCTCTCGTAAAGGGTTTGGGGGTTACGCTTGATCATTAACTATGTCACCTGTCACCTGCATTTGGGGGGATATCGTCTATAACATCATTATTTTTTTATTTGTCTTAGATGCGTCGTACAACTAAAATGCCTGTGAAAGTGGTTAAATGATTTCCGGGTATTGATTATGTTTTTGTGGCATTGTTGCGGTTTTTCGGGTTTGTGGTTTTGTCAAAGGTCACTGATTACTCACGGGCACTGACCACTTTCACATTCATGTACTAGTGAAAGTGTTTATTGTGTCCATAGATGCACTACTTTATAAAGTATTATATATATATTATATATACATATATTTTTGTATATATATATATTATAAAATATTTTTTGTATATTATATAACATATTTTTTGTGTTTAATTTTTAAAAAATATAATATATAAATTATATATTATTATATAAATATATTATATATATGTGTGTGTGTGTGTGTGGTTGTGTGGTGTGTTTTTTGTTGCGTGTGTGTGGTGTGTGTGTGTTTGTGTTTTGTTGTGTGTGTGTGTGTGTGTGTGTGTGTGTGCGTGTGTATGTTGTGTGTGTTACAAATTTATCATATGTTTGTATGTGTATGTATATATATATAGAAAATATATATATATATATTTATTAAAAATTTATTAATATATACACCCAACCACACACACACACACACACAACACACACACACACATACACACCACACACACACACACACACACACACACACACCACACACACACACACCACCAACCCCACCACACACACACATATTATATATATATATATATATTAATATAATTATTACATATATATATAATATTTTTTAAAAAATTTTATTATAATATATTATATTATATTATATTAAACTGTTTGTGTTTGTGGTGTGTGTTTGTGTTTTTGTTGTGTGGTGTGTTATGTGTTGTGTGTGTTGTTGTGTGTGTGTGTGTTGTGTGGTTTTGTGTGGTTGTGTGTGTGTGGTGTTGTGTTGTGGTCATGTGTTGTGTGCGTATGTGTTCGTCTCTCCTCTCTCTCTTTCCCCTCCTCTTCTCTCTCTCCCCTCTTCCTCCTCTTCTCTCTTCTCCTCTCCCCCTCTTCTATTATTATAATTTAATTATATAATATAATATTATAAATATACAATTATATTATATATATATTAATTTATAATTATATATATTTTATATTTTAAAATTATATATATTTTTCTACTCTCGTCCCCCTCCAACTCTCTCTTCTTATGTATATAATATATATTATAAAATTATTATTATTATATATATATATTATATATAATATTAATATATTATATATATTTATATATATATTATTATATTTTTTTTATTTTTATATTAATTATATTATATATATAATATTATAATAATATTATATATACACACACCAAACATGTGTTAAAAAAAAACACACACACCACCACAACACCCACACACACACCACACCACACACACACCACACCAACACAACACACACATATATATATAATATAAAATTTTATATATATATATTTATATATATCATACATTATATTTTGGTTTTTGTGTGTGGTGGGGTGGTGTGTGTGTGTGTGTGTTGTGTGTTTGTGTTGTGGTTGGTGTGTGGTGTGGTGTGTGTTTATGCATATATTTTTATAATATTATAATAATATATATATTATTTTTTTTATATGTATATAGTTATAGTATTATATATAATTAATATATAATATATATATAAAGTAATTTTAATAATTATATTAATATATAAAAAGTATATATATATATATTTTTATTTTTTATATATATTAATATATATATTATATATATAATATAAAAACATGTGTAAAAAAATCCACACACCCCACACACACAAAAACCACACACTCTCACACACACACCCCCCCCACTAAAATTTGGATAATTCTTTTTTCTTTTTCCCAGGGACCACGTGGCTTTTTTCCCACGTGGACCCAAAGTCCCAATAAGAACCCCCGCTCGCGGGGCGGGGGGTCACTTTTATATCTGCCTCTTTTGCCCAAAGAGTTCGTCCCAAGCTCCCCGCCGGGGTGGGGGCACCTCTCCCCTCCACCCGGGAGTTTTTGTTAAAGGCCCCGCGGGGTGGTCAGCTCCCCCCTCTTCCGGGCGCTGACCTGGCTCCAGGGGCGTTTTTTACCCTTTAACAAGTCTTTCGCGCGTAGCCTGTGTTCCCCCTTTACTGATTTTGCGTCCCTGTCACCCACTGTACTAGAGTACCATAGCCTTTTACAAGTGGTGGCAGCGAGGGCCGTTGCTCTTTTGGCATGAAACAGGGATACCCCCCCCAAAGAAATCCCTCGCCCGTTTAAAGCATGGCTAAAAAAAAAAACACAATTACACGTTTGGGCCCCTTTCTTATTTTTTTTTCCTTCCTTCCCCAAAAATGTTAAGCCGTTGTTTTTTTTTTGGTTAAAAGGTGCTAATGACAGAAAATGGCACTTCTCCACTTTCTTCCACCTCAGTCGCATTTCCGTGGATCGATAATTGATCAAAAAACATGAATTCATTCGTTAGTTAAGTAATTAAATTATTTTCTCTCTTTTTTTAGAGATTTATTTGTTTTTTGCAACAAATTTAAAACGCTTTCGTGATTTTATTTACACAATATCATTTCTTTTTTTTTTTTCCGTTCCTAACCCTCGCCCCGACCTGACTTCCTTTTCTTTCTTTGCGGTCACTTTGGATTAGAAAAGTTACCTGACCTCATTTTTCTTTTTCCCCGGTCGGTGGCGGCGGGGGGAAGGTCAGATGATCTTTGTTAATTGCTTTTTGGTGACACTTTTCTATGGGCGCTAAAAACGAATATGTAACGGAAATTCTTTAAAAATTCATTATTTTTGAATAGCGTGGGATCTTCCCCCTCATATCTAGTCACAAAATTGCCCGTTTTCCCCCGGGGTTGCGAAAACGCCTAATGATCTGCCTCCGTCTTTCGAGAGTAGGTGATAACCAAGTTTTGTTCGTTCGGCCCCCCTTTTGAGTGGGTGTGCCCCGGGGTTCGCCCGTTAATTAATGTAGGACTGGGTTTAAGCTAAAATCTTTATTCGCTTTTTAAATCACCCCTTTCCCCCCTCTTGAAGTCGTTGCATGTTTTGGGTCCCCCCCCAAGCTTTGGGGATTCGTGAATTATATATCCTTGGGGAAAATTTTGCGAGCGCCATTACAGAAAAGCAGAAGAAAAAGGGATATTATTTTCCGGCTCGAGTCGTTTCATCTATGGGCTTTTGGGGTATAGGATCCCCCCGTTTTGAGTTTTATTGAAGTCGACGTGAAAAGTAGACATGTACCTCGGCAGTTCAAAATTCTGACCCCGAGAAGATTTCTTAAAAAAAAATTGGCAATATTTGTTTCATTCACCATCATTCATCTACATTCTGTCGCATACATTATATGTTAATTCAATTGGTAGTTGAAATAATCTTAAATACTAGCATTGCAAATTTACTTCAGTTTTGTTATAGTAAAGTTAATATTCGTTTTATGATTCTTTTCTGTGTGAGGGCACTTTTGCTTTCCCTCTCATTTAAAGCTAGCTGTCCTCACACACGCATAACACACAACCTTCACCTCATCACACACGCAGGACAAAAGCACTGCCCTTTTTTATTAAAAAGGCTGGTTGCTTCTAGTGCCGGGGTAAAAATTTATTATTTTCTCTTTACCCCCAATTTTTTCCGTCGTGCGATGGTTCGTACATAAAGTACAAGTTTCATCTATTTCTTATCTGTGTGACACTATGGTTCAAAAAGATCTTCGCGGTCGGATGTCGTTCCCTTATCTATTTTCCCAAACATCGAGATGGGGTTGGGATTCAATAGGTCTATGCGACCCCT